>NC_134374.1:10375000-10562500 GCF_035582795.1 Mycteria americana | reverse complement strand
GCAGCTCACAGCACCAGGGTCCACCCCGAGCCCGGGAACAACCAGTGCGTCCCGGCTGGTGGCATCCCACCCTGTCTGCGTGGCCACCTGGGAACAGGAGACCTGAACGAGTCCCTCGTAGGCATGAGTACTCCTCCTGCGAGGCGAGGTACGCCAGCACAGCTGCCGTTGCCAAAATGTGTGTAGCCACATCTGGTGCAGCCTTCTAGTCCCGAACCCATGCAAACAGCACCCAAAGAATCTCTGACCCCTCTCGGCGTACGCCCTGGATATATTACATAAACCATACTACCCTTCGAAATAAAAGAGCTTAGAATAACAGAATCATAGAATGGTTTGGGCTGGAAGGGACCGTAGAGATCACCTAGTCCAACCCCCCTGCCATGGGCAGGGACACCTTCCGCTAGACCAGGTTGCTCAAAGCCCCGTCCAGCCTGGCTTCTGAGTTTTGGCAATATGAAAAGAAAAAAAACCTCACCAAATTCATCAGATAACTGATCAGCTTCTCCCGTTTCCGTGCTCTGATCAGGTAAAAACCTCCGCGGTCCCACCTGGCTGAACTCAAGCTGGACGTCTCCTCGCCCCGGATGGGAGCCCAGGCGCGGGCTTAGCAGCCGGAAGGGAGCTGCGGGGCTGAGCCGCCCGTCCGGGGCAGCAGGCTGCGGCGGGGGGGATGCCGAGGGAGCCCCTCACCGCAGGAACGCTTCCCAGACGCTGCTCCGAGAAACCGGCACCCGAGCCCACGGCATTTACCTACGGCATAATTAAAGGGGGTGAGAAAGACGGGCAGACCAGCGGGCTGTCCGTCAAATGAAGCGGCTCGATGCCGTTGTTCAGACCGCTCCAGAAATCCGGGCTGTGAGTTCCCACCTGGATTTGGGCGGGCTTCGTCGGCGTGCCCTGTTAAACCCGCGGGTTTGCTGTGACCGGACGGGGACCCGGCCAGGCCTGCGCCCCGCCGGCATCTCCGCTCCTCTCCCGTCCCTGCCCGCCAGCAGCCGTGCCCCGCTTTGCTTCTGCCTGCATCGAGGCAGAGAGAGCAAGGAAGCGCGGTTCGACACATCCCGCTTCCCAGGTGTTTAAAGAACTGAATTCTCCGTAGAAAGCAGCGCGTGGAGGGGCAGGGTCTCTCCTGTCACAGCTGCTGGGGTGATCGGGATGGGTGTTAAGGTGGCTTTGAGTCAAGGTCCAGCAGAGCAGCCATTAGCAGAGGTAAGCTCATAATGGAAAATGCCGTGGGAAATAGATTCTGAATCGAATTCTTCTCGGGATACGTGCAGGAGGGCTGCTTGGCGGTGCAGCGTTATTTGCCTCCTGACCTCCCCGCTGTTGCTCCTTCCGTTAACCGGGCGAAGCAGTTAAACAGGCTGACAAACGGCTGTGCGGAATCCTGCTCAGTGCAGGCAGAGGCACGATCCTCCTGAGCGCGGGTGCAGGTGTTCTAAGCCGTGCTATGGAATCGGTTGCAAAATCATATAGCTGCTTCAGGCCTCGGTGAAGGCAGTTGAACCAGAGCAAGAACCACTGAGGAATTACCCAGGTATTACCTGGTATTACCCAGGCCAGGTTTGTCCCCAGCCTGCCTTTGCCAGCCAGCCAGCAGCTCCCGCTGGCAAGACGGAGAAGCCGGTGATATTAAATTACCTCCTAATTAAAATCTGACTCTGCTTTCATTCACGAGGCAAAGTCACTGGGCTGCATAGATGGATGACGGTTCATCCAGAAGTTATGAGCATTTTAATTATATGTGCACATAATATAAATGTGTTAGATAAACACAAACCCACTTTAACAGGGCCCTTTCTGTAGCATTACTCAGGTACATGAAGGCTCCGCTGCTTAATTAAATGTGTTTTATTTGGGTAAAGGATGGAGACTTTATACAGTTAACAGGTGCCTTATTTTATAGGGCAGTTTTCACTGTATTCTATATTTTTTAAATGTGGGAATTTATCCCTTTAAAGGAGCACTACCGTGATGAAGCCTCTGCCTTTAAAATGCTACAAAGGTAAGACCGTGCAATTCAAGTGGAGGGTAATTTTAACCCTAATTTACCCTTCCCAGCTGAACTGTTTGTCTTTTTAGTACTTGGCTTTGCCAAGGCAATGACATTTCGGTTGTACTCCCCAGCTCTGGTTAGCTTTGTTCCCACCTGAATGCTGTAGCAGGGGCTGCTACATTTATCCTGCTCAAACTTCAGAGGAATCTGCACATCAAAAATAGCTCCCCTGGGATTTGAGAAGCAAATCATTAAAACATCTGTATTGATGGGCTTTCCCGCAAAAGTACAGCCGGAACCGAAATTACTTGAGTGCCTCTTTTCAACACCTTTTCTAGAGCCGCAGTTTTTATACAAACGGCGTCGGAAGATGGGGGTTCATTGGAAATTAGGAGGATTCGTGCAATGCTGTCCTACAGAACGGCAGTACACGTGCTCCCGGAGCTGGGGCTTGTCTGGGAGACCCAGGTGAAGAATTTCCCCTCCGGCTGCCGAGCAGAAGCTCTCGGCGGCTCCCCTGATGGATGCCTGTGGACATCCGCGGCTTTGCCCAGCTCTGCAATAAACCGCGGCCCCGGGAAGCCCCCGGATGGGAGCATTCCCAGTGCGTCCCTGTGATGGTCCCTTCCTTCAAGCCACCCCTGGGATCGCCGGCTCCAGTTAGCAAAGCGAAGCAGGCAAACGGCCAGACTAAAAGCACGGGGGTCGCTGGAAGAGCAGCATTAACCCGTGCAGGCTGGTTTGGGCTTTGCCGAGGGGAAGTGCCTGAGGTGGCTCCAGAAATATTGCTGGAGCTCAGCAGTCGAGCACGGATTTCTGTTTCACCGGTTTGGATGCTGGGCAGTGAGATCCGCCGGTGCTTGGGGCACGAGCGTCGAGCACCCATCGGTACCAGGCTGAATTTTCGATCTGTCCATGGGCGGGAGGCTCTTAAAGCTTTTGGAATCGCTTAGGCTGAATGGCTCAGGGGATCTGCTGCAAGCCTTCTTCAGGGACCTGCTTTGAAGCTTATCAAATCAGTGGGCTGGTAAATACACTAAACCTTCGGTTTATACCAGGTGTTTATTCACCGAGTTCAGCAGAGTTAAGGCTCTGGGGGCAGGGTAGCTGGAAACAAGCTGCAAAAGCCCATTTTCTTTAATGCAGCTGGATGTGAAACCAGTCACTAACGCGCGTTTCTTGCTGCTCCCCTGCTCCTGGGCTGATCCCCGAGCATCCCTCTTCCAGCCGTATCGCCGCTCCTTACGTATGTTCACCCCCCAGCCCGATGCCCACGCTAAACCTCCGGCTGGTCCCCGCGCCGGGGCAGCACCGCTCACGCAGCCGCTAAATGCTTGACCCGCAGTTAAAAATTGGGAATGTGAAGAGGATGCTTCACCTCATTCCCAGCAACTTCTGCATCCATAGGGAAGTTCAGAGGGTGGGATGCCGCAGCAAGCGAAAAAAAGTCTCTACGGAAGCAGCCACCATCCGTGAGAGCAGCAGAGGAGCCCCCGAGATGGTACAGCCCCTTTGAGGAACAGCCAGGGGTTTATCAGCTACAGCCTTGCCCGTCCACGGGAGTCAAGCGAGACCACAGGCGCTGCCCACGCCACGCAGGAGCGATGGCAGCCGGAGAAGCCGCTGAGCTCGGGGCTTCGGCATTGAGCTTCGTTTCCGAGTGGGAAGGGTGCTGGCGGCTGTGCCAGCTCGTAGCCTGCAAGCCAGCTATGGAAGAGCCCAAGAAATTTCTTGGGAAATGCCCGTCTCATTGTGTCAGAAACCGAAAGAGCAACTTTTGTCTCCAACGATGGGCATCCTCCCTGGGTGGGGGAGGACTCACCAGCACATCTCCCCACCCCAAATTTTGGTCCGCCGAACACGTACCTGCTGGCATCGCAGCCGCGCAGGCAGGCAGCCGGGTCGGCCCCGGGGTTGTGTCAGCGCGTCCGTCTCACCGCAGAAAGCCCCACGTTGCAACAGGGACTCAAAAGCGTGGTTTTGAACAACGTAACCCTGATTTTGGAGACAACCTGCAATAACAGCTCAGGGAAACATCAGCCGTCCCACCCGCCCCTCGCCCTGGCGCACAGGGCTGCCGCTGGCACCTTCCCTGCAGAGCCCTGCGCGCGGGGCCGGGGCCGCACCGGGAAAGCATTGGTGTTGGCTCCCCGTCCTTCGCCTTGCGCTGCTGCGGTGTCGCTGCCTGCGCAGTGGTCGCATGGAATCACAGGATGCTTTGGGTTGGGAGGGACCTTTCAAGGCCATCCAGTCCAACCCCTGCAAGAGCAGGGACATCTCCAACCAGAGCAGGTTGCTCAGAGCCCCGTCCAACCTGACCCTGAGTGTTTCCAGGGAGGGGGCATCGACCACCTCTCCGGGCAACCCGGGCCAGTGCTTCGCCACCCTCAGCGCGAAAAATTTCTTCCTTAGATCTAGTCTGAATCTCCCCTCTTTTAGTTTAAAACCATTCCTCCTTGTCCTACGGCAACGGGCCCTACTACAAAGTCTGTCCCCAAGACTTCTACCCAAGACTCGCCCTAAGGGGTTAGAACTATTTCCAGCCCGTGGGTCGTGGGACCGATCCCACGTAGCAGGGCAGACTGGGTGGTTTTGGTAGCCATAGGCTTGGCCCAGCCCCTCTATACATTTTACTTACCAGAAAGCAGACCCGTCCAGCGCCAGACTGGGTTCGGTCCTTCTTGAAGCCGAGCTGCCGACAGCCTTCCCCAGCCGGCAGCCCTGCTCCGGCGCTCACCCCGCTTGCTGCTCCGGGCTCCCGGCATCGGGACCCTCACGACCGGTGGGAAGCAGGGAAATCCCCGTTGTGCCCCTCTGGCACAATTCTGGGGAGGCACCGCTTGTCTGAAACCGGCCTGTGACCTCGGGCAGCTTGCAGAGGTACCAGGTCTGCTTTTGGGGGATCGTTTCCCACCCCCTTGCCGAGGGATCTGGTTGCTGATCACGGTGCCCGTGTCCTGCTTTCTGCTGGCAGGGCTTGGAAAGACCTCAGACTGAATTAATGCCCCCCCCCCCCCCCCCCCGCTGTTCCTATCAAGTACTAACGAAAGGAATGGTAATCTTTAAAAAAAAAAATCATTTTTAAAGCATTTTCCACAAGAAAATGAAGACGGCAGCGCTCAGAACCGCGGGGCGTTTCACTGCACCCACTGCTCCTTGCCAGGAGAAGGCCGGGCCGGGGCCGTGCGTCCGTCCGGGCGCTGCTGGGACGCCGAGGGGACGGGGACCCCGCTCTCCCCGGGCACGGCCGGCGGGGAAGAGCCTCCGCTCTGGGCGAGCCCGGCTGCGCCGCCCTGCCCCGTCTCCGCACCCTCGGACGACGAACCAGTTACCTCTTCTCTGTGTCGACTCGATGCCGTTTCCATTTCTCAATTAAAACAAAGCCACGCTTCTTCGAGGCAGAAGCGATCCCGGCGTTTTTTCCCACTTCCGCCCGTCCGCAGCCGCGCCGCCGTCTCTAACGCGCGTCACGGCAGCGGGCATCGGCCCAACGAAGCCGGCGGGCTGGGATCGGGAGCGTGCGCCGAGGGGGCAGCCAGCCCCGTCCTCCTCTGTAGTAGCGATTGGTTCAAAGAAACGATTCCTAATATTCAATAAATGGCAGTTTTAATGTCTTCTTCATATATGATCTTAAAATGAGATTTTAAATTTTTTTATTTATTCCATAAACAATATAACAAAACTCAGCAAGTTAACAATATGACGTTTTCACCATACAGAGTCAGTCACAAATATTTAAAACCTTTGCAACAAGAACAACAAAACCCAAAATATTACAAGAATAATTTACAAGAGGATCTATAAAACAGCAAAGCGCTCACAAATTTTCCAGTTTCCTTTACACAATATCACTACACTCTTTCACAACATTTCTTTTTATTACAAAATTCCCAACAAAAGTTTAATTTTTTCTTTGTATTTTGGTTTTTAAAACCAGAAACTTTTAAGTATACATCCTTTTATTAACACCCGGAGGTGCAAAAAAAGGGAAACCTCACACATACAAACACTTCACAGCACTTTTCTAAGAAAAATATACACTTACAAAATATTTTACAAATTGGCACACTTAAAAATATACAAGATTTTGTAGGCGTCTTAGAGTGATCCTTAAGAATTATACTTCAATTGACTCTACAGAATATTTATAAAGCTTATTCTAAAAGAAAAAAGGCAAATCATTTCCAAACATGTTAAAATTGCAGTGTAAAATGTGGAACAGAAATGGATATGTTACATTCATAAAAAGGGCCATTTCGTAGTTCTCAAATGCTCGAGGGGGGGATAAAAGTTTTTCTTTAGCACCATAAAACAGGAGCAACTTCCTAACGAGGTGCCTCTAGTTCTATGGAAGGGAACGCAAGGAGCAGTACATTCACATCTCTGGAGGCAGCAGTCGAGCGCCCTGGCCGGCGCCGCGGGCAGCGGAACAGAGCAGCTCCTTGGATTTCTACCCTGCTTCCCACGGGGAGTAAGAGACAAAAGGAGTTTAACTGGTACCTTTCTTTTGCGTGTGTGTGGTTTAGTTTATGCTGGAGTCTTCCCTTTGTGCTTTTGAAATGGACGTTTGTCTAGCTAGCGAAGGGTAGTGGTGAATACCGATTCTATTCCTTGTTTCCTTTCGCACCGAGTGTTCAAAGGCTCAGTAAACGTGTCTGGCAACCCAAGCATCCTGCGAGATGGAGGGCATCCTCCTGCTTTAGATCCCAATTCCCTTAGATGGCTGTTACTCCACTGTCATTAGTGTCACTTGTTTACCTGAGAAACAGATTTGAAAAGCCTTGCTTCTACCACAGACATTGTTTATTTTCTATTTTTTTTTCTTTTTTTTTTTTTTTCTTTTTTTGCATTATTTCACACGCTGAAGAGATAAAGAGGCACATTCTCAAATAGATGTCGGCGGCTTGAACCATGCAACTTCCACCGGACCCCCTGGGAGCTGCATAGGCAAAGTCCAACGCACCGAGTTGAGAAAGTAAGACCGAGGGCCTGATCCTGCACCAACTGAAGTCCATGCACCTGATCCTCTTCTCGCTTACACTGACTTCAAGGGACTTTTGCTCGTGACTTAACAGCAGCGGCCGGCTGCCGCCCAGGAAAGCACTCAGCGGGCAGGAGCCCCTGGGAGCGAGCTCCCACCTAAGCGCTTTGCTAGATCGGGACCTTAGGGAAAGCAGAACACGGTCCAGCAGGTAAAGGACGAAAATGCTTAAAACATCTTTATTTTGGTTCGTGGCTCGCTTGAGCCGCAACGCTGAAAAAAATCACAGCAATCCTGACTGTTTAAAAAAGCAAGCCGCGCAGCAATGGTTCCGCGAAGCAACCACCGCCGGGCGGAAGCCAGCCTTGGCTTCTTCTCTCTGCCCAGCCCTGGCCGCAGCAGGACGGCGCGGTGCCAGCAAGGGACGGCCCTGCGTGCTGCCGACGACCTCCTCCTCCCAAAAGACCTGGCTAAAGGTCCGCAAGTCATTATTCTCAAGCCATTTTTAAAAAAAAAAAAAAAACACAACCCAACCCTCTTACGCTTAAAAAACGAGAAGCAAGATGTAAACCTGGTTAAGTTTTTTTTTAAAAAGACGATTACTCAAATCCCCATCGCTGATTATTTTTCTATTTACAAAACCTCTATATGCAAGTACCTCCAGCAAAACTACGGCCGTTGGGGGTGGGCTGGCTACTGCTAGGTCGCCGTAGGGCTTCCTCCTGCAGGACAGCCTCCGCACGGCGCAGTCGCCGCAGGGAAACGGATGCTCTCCCCGTACCGGGGAGACGCGGGGAGGTGGGGGGAGAGCCAGGGGCTGGGGCTGGACTGCCCCGCGCTGGTCTGCTCTCGGACAGATTTGATGACCTTCCTTCGCAAGCGGCTGGTTTCTGCTTCTTAATTTTGCCGCCGATGACAAGTTGCCCAAACCGCAGTGTGCCAGCACAGCGCGGCTTAGGAGCGCAGCGTCACTGACACCGGTCCTCTCGTAGGGCACCCGGCGGGTTGCCTCTAGAGGAGGAGTGAAACAAAATAAAGCAGAAAAGGCATTTTAAGGGATGCTGCAGAATAAACGGCTTTTGCGTGGCTTGGATCAGTCGCCCCGAACAGCCAGGAGCCCAACTAGAGGATGCAAGAGGAGGCTGGAAGTGCACGGGGACTGGGCAAGAGGCTGAGCCGAGATGGGAGCCAACCCGGGGAGGTGTGGGGAGCCCCGGGGGTGCGCAGAGGGTGGGCAGGGATGGGTGGGACCGACATCCCGGTCCTCCCACAGCTGGCAGCAGCGCCGTGAAAAACAAAAATTCAGCGGTACTGACAAGAAGGGCAAGCGGAAAAGGCGATCTCGTATGGCAAGGAATGAGGCCAAGGCGGGAAGGGATGAAAACCTTGAGGTAGTGATAGGCAGGTGGAGATGAATTTTAGGAAAGCAAACTTCCAGCTCTTCAAGGAGTTAGTCAATAGGACCCCTGGGAAACTGCCCTCAGGGACAAGGGAGCAGAACGGAGCTGGCAGATCTTTAAGGACGCTTTCCCTTAGAGCACAAGAGCTCTCGATCCCCAGGTGTAAGGAATCAGGCAAGGAAGGAAGAGACCAGCATGGCTGAGTCGAGACCAACATGGCTGAGTTGAGACCAGCATGGCTGAGTCGAGACCAGCACGGATGAGTCGAGACCAGCATGGCTGAGTCGAGACCTGCTGGTCAAACTAAAGGGCAAGAAGGAAATGCGCAGGCAGTGGGAGCAGGGACAGGGATCCTGGGAAGAGTATAGGGACGCTGCCCGGTTGTGTAGGGATGGGGTCAGGATGGCCCAGGCGCAGATGGAGCTGAACTTGGCAAGGGATGCAAAGAATAATAAGGGCGGCTTCTACAGGTACGTCAGCCAGAAAAGGAAGGTCAAAGAAAGCGTACCCCCCCGATGAGCAAGACTGGCAAACTGGCAACAACTGGGACGAGGAGAAGGCTGAGGTACTCAACAACTTCTTTGCCTCAGTCTTCACTGGCAACCTCTCCTCCCACTCCTCTCCAGGGGAGGGACCGCAAGACGGGGACTGGGGGAGCAAAGCCCCTCCCACTGTAAGAGAAGGTCAGGTTCGTGACCACCTGAGGAACCTGAACACACATAAGTCTATGGGACCTGGCGAGATGCACCCCAGAGCCCTGAGGGACCTGGCTGATGTAGCTGCCAAGCCACTGTCCATGATATTTGAAAAGTCACGGCAGTCAGGTGAAGTCCCCGGTGACTGGAAAAAGGGAAACATTGCACCCATTTTTAAAAAGGGTAGGAAGGAGGACCCTGGGAACTACCGACCTGTCAGCCTCACCTCTGTGCCTGGGAAGATCACGGAACAGATCCTCCTAGAAGCTATGCTAAGGCACATGGAGGACAGGGAGGGGATTCGAGACAGCCAGCATGGCTTCACCAAGGGCAAGTCCTGCCTGACCAACCTAGTGGCCTTCTACGATGGAGCGACTACATCAGTGGAGATGGGAAGAGCTATGGATGTCATCTGTCTGGACTTCTGTAAGGCCTCTGACACGGTCCTGTACAACATCCTTCTCTCTAACTTGCAGACATATTGATTTGATGGGTGGACTGTTCAGTGGATGAGGAATTGGTTGGATGGTGGCATCCAGAGGGTAGTGGTCAGCGGCTCAATGTCCAGATGGAGACTGGTGACAAGTGGTGTCCCTCAGGGGTCCGTACTGGGACCGGTGCTGTTCAATATCTTCATCAATGACATAGACAGTGGGATCGAGTGCACCCTCAGCAGATTTGCAGATGACACCAAGCTGAGTGGTGCGGTTGACACGCCTGAGGGACGGGATGTCATCCAGAGGGACCTGGACAAGCTGGAGAAGTGGGCCTGTGTGAACCTCATGAGGTTCAACAAGGCCAAGTGCAGGGTCCTACACCAGGATTCGGGGCAACCCCCGGTATCGCTACAGGCTGGGGGATGAAGGGATTGAGAGCAGCCCTGCGGAGAAGGACTTAAGGAAGAGATTTTTTGCAATGAGGGTGGTGAAGCACTGGCCCAGGTTGCCCAGAGAGGTGGCAGATGCCCCATCCCTGGAAACATTCAAGGTCAGGTTGGACGGGGCTCTGAGCAACCTGATCTGGTTGAAGATGTCCCTGCTCTTGCAGGGGGGTTGGACTAGATGGCCTTGAAAGGTCCCTTCCAACCCAAAGCATTCTATGATTCCATGAAGATCAAAAGGGAGGAGGGCAAATGGTTGGCTCAAGGCAATTGCCGAGTTTGGGGGTCAATCAGCAGAGAGATCACTTTTTCAGATGCAGAGGAGGGCCAGTGCCACACCATGAGGGATCTGGGCTCTCTAACATCTCCCCAGTCAGAGATTTTTGGGGACGACATGGGATGACAACCGAAGACGGCAGCGAAATCGGAGCGACAGAAGGACTGAAGGAAAGAGCAACAAGGCAGCTGGTATTTGTGATTAACACTGTCCTGAAACACCTAGCTGGGTATTCATGGATTTCCAACATATAAGAAAATAGTCGATACGTTTTATGCCTTATATTCATGCCCTATTGCACATTTCTCGAATGCAATAAATATTGCTGTCTGGTTCAGTACAAGGTATTTTATTACGAGTCCCATATTCGTAATATTAAGCGTAACAAGCACAGTGCAGGCCAGTCGAAATGTGCTTTCAAACGATGGTTCTGGGGCAAAAAGAAGGGCCGTGCCGCATCCCAGCCCTGGACCTGACCTGTCTCCGTAGGAGCAGCAGCCTGAACATCCGAAAGAAGGGGGCCGGCAGCCCCTCATCCTGCAGCATGCGGGAGGAACGCTGAAAAAACGGGATATGCCAACACCACGGCAGCGGCCCGAGCTTGTTGTACGTGCTGAGCCTACGAATAGAGAAGACGGCTGCCGGGGAAGCAGGGGAGAGCACGGCGGCTGCAGGTAAGCCAAACGCCCAAGGACGGAGCCCTAGCACAGCTCTGTCTCCAAAATAAATCCTGAGCATCTTCGGGATCTCCCTCCTGGAGGCAGAGCCGGGGTGGGATGCTGCACCCCGCTCCCGCCCGCCGCAACCCGCGGGGTACCCAGGGACCGGTCTCATCCGGAGCAACTCGCTCCGGCCAACGCCAGCATTTCACTTTTTCACGGAATAAATGAACTTACAGGATAGTTTTCAGAGTTACTGTTTTTTTCAGAGTTCCTTCTTTCATCTGTTAAACAAAACGCAATGCAACGACTGTGCTGTTCTCTCCGGGATTGCAGAGCGGAGCCTAAGCTGTACCTCAAGATCTGCAAATGCTGAAAACACGTCGATTCTAAATCGACGCTTTGCAACTCAACTTCGGTTTTAATTGTTCAGTCTGCTTTTTTGCTAAATTAACTTAAAAACAATTCTGCTGTTTTGCCTCGCGCGCGGGCTGAAAAAAACCCCCTGCTTGTAAGGAAACCCGAGTCTAGTCCTGTCCTCTGCGAAACACCACCTCTATGCTCACGACCATGTCGAGAACGTGAGCTGTCCGACTGCTATTAAGGCTCCTCTTCCTCATCGTTTTCTATTGCATAAACGTGTCCAAGCCGCGCATCCCTCTGCTCCCAACAGCTCCCAGTTAGCAGGGCTCTTGCATATCAAGGTTTCGTAAGAAATCAGCAGCAAAACGCACAGGCTCTCAGTTGCACAAGGAAAATAGAGATTTGTTGGGTTTGTTATTCTCTTGGAGGGCGAGGGTGTGGTGAGTAGGGTTACAAATAAGGCCTTTTGAGAATACATTTAGCATTCAATACTTAACGCTGTCTTAATAAAGTCCAGTCATGTATGATCCGGCCCTGATCGGTGAGATCACAAATAGCTCCGTGGTTTTTTTTTTTTCTTTCCTTATCTTATGAACTGAATCAAAGAAAGGGTTCAGAGCTGTATTTAAAACTAATGACTTTGCTTTTGAAAGCTCAAACTATATTGGCATCGCAAGGTTAGACATTTAGGAAACACCAAAGCTATGATAGGAGAGCGCTTTCGACAGGCTCTGCATTGAAAATGTTTAAGAAACTACTCAAAGGAAAAGTAAATAGCAATAAATGTATGAAAGGTATTAGTTCTGTTTTTATAACTATTTTAGAATTTATCCCAGGTTCTTATAAAATATATAAAACTGAGATACAAAGAATTAGCAATGTAACTTTGCATTTCAAATGATCTTCAGCTACAGGTTTTGCTTTAAGAAAACAGACACTTGAAAAGCAGCTGTTCTGTAGTCTCTAGATGCAGACACGTGAGTTCCTGGCAAACTTACCGTCAGTGGGTTTCTGAACTCCTCCACCATTTCAACTCTCTCCTATAATGAAACTCAACATTTCACCATTAAGTTTTTCTGCTCATGGTTTCAAAGAGAGGACATTACCATTTCCCAGCATCGGTTTCAAAGTTCCTTTTTTCTTTTTTTTTTTTTTCCCCCTTTTTTCCCTTTTTTTTTTTTTTTTTTTTCCTTTTTCCTTTTTTTCCCTTTATGAGCTTTAAACCACAGGGTGAATCCATGAAATGAGGTAAGTAAATTTGGCACACTTTTAGTCATGTCCATAAAACTTTTGGTAAGTTGTATAAGTGAACAATATCGTTTTCATCGTGAGTTACAGGTGCTTTCAAAGGGGGGTGGTTAGTACTTAACAACTGGAATGTTTCTAGTAAAACCAAAAGGCATAGCTGCAGAAAACACTCACAACCCAATGTTGATAGAGAAGTAAAAATATATACAATACAGTCACTTGTTCATAGTTTGGCACAATTTTTTGTTGTTGTGGGTAATAGTGCATAAACTACTGTACAACAGTATGACTTTTAAAACAGTCTTTCACAGAGAATACCAGATTAGGTTTGCTTTCAAATAATAAAATTCCCACAATTTCAAACTCTTCATTTCAGCACTTACATTTCAACATACCACAAGGCAGATTTCGAAAAGGAGCCGACGGGAAAAAAAACCCCAACCGAGAGAAAAAAAAAAAGAAAAAAGAAAAAAGAAAGAAAGAACAAAAAAGAAACCAACATCAACCGTCTTTCTAGAAAAGGGAGTCTCTTCTTCAAATACAGGAAAACCCAAAAATGTTGTTTCTGCTTTAAGAAGAATGGAGTCTGATTCCCTGCAGGAAAAAATCAAACATTTGATGCCATCTCAGTTAGCTCGCCTGGAGTCACCACGACGGAGCGAACGCGCTAGAGGCGGGCGGGTACAGAAGATGCAGCTTTAGATGATGCAGGTTAGGAGATAAAACAGCAGAGGGGGCCAGAAAGCACTCAAAATTGCCACGTGAAGCTCAATTAGGAACGAGTTCTCATTTGCAAAGGAAAGAGCCTTTAAGTTTCGAGATCTTGGCTTTTGGATGCATAACCTCTTTTTTTTTTTTTTTTTTTTTTTTTTTTGTGGTTTATTTTTTACAAAATGTTCCCCAAAAAAAAAAAAAAAAAAAAAAAAGAAAAAAAAAGAAAAAAGTCTTTCCTCCTCAAAATCGTTAAAAAGAGCGTGTAATCGTGGTGGGTTTTTTTTTGTTTCCCCCAATAAATAAGTAATTAAAAACTGAAGAAGCCAAACAGCAGAAAAGAGTAGCCTTGTTAGTTTTTTTAACCCCAGCCAAGCCAGAAAATTGGTCATTCTTTTAGGTAGCTTGCAAGTAATAAGTATTTTCATGCATTTAAAAAAAAAAACCAAAACCAAACCAAAACCAAACCAAAAATCCGACCCCAAAACCAAAACCAACCAAAACTGTAAAAGGGGAACGTCTTTTTTTTTTTTTTTTTTTTTTTCTTTTTTTGTTTTTTCATGCAACTTTTGCTTTCAGGAAGGAAAAACTGAGGAAGAGCGGGCTTAGCAGGTGGGAGGGAGGTTAAGGGGCATTCCAGCCAGTTTGGTGCAGCATTACCTCAGTTTCTCAAAAGCAGCTGTCACGGGGGGGTCCTTGTGGGGCTGCTCGCGGTCCGTTCGCTTTATTTTACAGTTCTCATCCCTCAGCGATTTCGAACTGGATTTATGACGGTAGAGTTTTTTATGGGTAGGTCCGTTATTGCCTAAAGTGCTCAGGTTACTATAGTTTTTATCAAAAAAGGGAGCGTGAATGTCCGTGGCGTACCCGGTTGAGCAGTTGGGGCGACCGGGGTCGCCGGTTGCGGCTTTGCCGTTTTTGCTTGAGCCCTTGTTGTTCGACTTGTGGTTCTTCGCCGCCCCCGGCAAGCCGCCGTTCGCCTTCTTCTTCGACTCTTGGGACGTCCCTGCCAAAATTTTAAGAGTTTTCAGTTTCAGGCTGTTGGACTCCGGTGACCGGAAGATGTCTGGAACGCTGTTGTGGCCAACGGGCCCCCACAGGGGCTCGATGGAGGCCATCATAAACCTCTGGACGTCCGCCATTCCCGACGCGATGTTGGACAGGATGTTGGAAGGTTCCTCAAACTCCCTCTGATCGTCGTCCAAGAGGCTGGTGGCGTTGCCCAGGCTGGTTTCCGACCAGCCCGCGCCCCCCTCTTTTCCCAGCGCCCACTCTCCGGAGAGCCCGTTGTGCTTGCCCAGCTTCACCCCGGCCGGGCTGCAATGCTGAGCGCTCTCGGCGAGGCCCTTGGTGGTGGTGGCCGCGTTGCTCAGCTGGTTGACCGCCCTGCCGCCGACGGCCGGAGCCTTCTCGCCGTTGACTCCCGCCGCGTTTTTCCCTTTCCTGGCAGATTTGGGCGCCTGCCTGGAGTTCTTCCCTTGCGGCTTATCGGCTCCTTTGTTGGTTTTGGGTGATTTTTTCCGGGTGGCTTTCTGGGAAGAGCTTTGGTTTGTACCCACATTCTTGCCGGATGAACTTTTCCTCTTCGATTTTGACACTTTGCTATTGGTGCTAATTTGACCAGATGGCTCATTAAATGTTGACAAGCATGGACTCTTTTCGAGAAGGCTGACAGAATCTTCATCGTTGAACATATGGAACTGGAACTGGTGATTATTTAAAGCAAACCCATTATCTGCCTGATCCTCGCTCTGCAGGACCCCGCAGTTCCACTTGACCTTCTCAGAGCTGTTGAGGGCGGCCTGGGGGCTCTCCTGAAAGCCCTTCAGGGTGCCCAGGGGCTTGGCGTCGGAGCCAGCTATCTGCGGGGACAGGTTGGGAGTGTCCGGAGGGGACATCTCCGAAAGCGACGACTGGCGGAACTTATCAGGCGTGAAGTTGGAAATGTCTAAAAGGTCCGTGGACTCCTTCAAAGGGGTGATTTCATCTATGCTCTGCTGGATCACTAGCTTGGGACTGCAGTGGGCCAAGAAATCGTCATTAATATCATCCTCGCCGTCCTTTTCACAAGACTTTAAACTTAAAGAACTGTAATTGCTAGAACTAACTGACAATGAACCCACTGAATCAAAACTAATGAGCCTGCCATCATCTGTACTTAGTGTACCTCGTTGGAAATGAAAGCGCCCCTCTCCATTATTAAAATGACATGACTGATAAGAATCATCAGACTGCACTTGTTGGCTATCTGGCATGTAATTTTTTTGGTATAGCAATTTGCTGCTATTCAGATTGACTTGAGCGTATCCAGAGGCGGGGAGGCCGTCCGCACCCGTGGCACCGCCGCTGCCGCCGCCAAACTCGCTCGGCAGCCCGGCCGCCTCCCGCATGTCGCCGGGGAAGTCCTGGCGGTTGCTGCCGGCAGCCTTGCTGGCCGGCCACATGCTACCGAAGCTGCTCTGCTCCATCTCCAAGTGGCCGGGCGACTGCTGCAGCTCCGACTCGGAGGGCGGGGAGAGCACGCAGCTCTGCGCCGGCTGCAGAGCCGGGAAGGGCTTTTCTGCCGGGACGATGCTGGGGAGCGGGTGCTGCTGCTGCTCGGAGGGATGCTGGGCGAAGTATGAGATACCGGTGTTGCTCGACAAATCAGAAGCATCTAACAACGTCTGCAGATACCCTCCAGGGATCAGGGGTACATTGGTGGTGATATTAGCAGATGGCAGAGGCTTGTCTGAAGAGGAGGTGGATGGTAGGAAAGGAGAATTTTTAGCAACCTTATCCTCGTGGCACTCCGGGAGATGGGAGCTGTCTGAAGCACAAGGAACGTTTTCGTCCTTCAGACGCGCTGCAGAGTCCTGGTTTTCCAGTGCCGGGGAGCCCTCCGCTGTACTGGTAGCAGCTTTGATCTTCTTGCACTTCAACCTGGCTTCACTTTTGAATTTGATTCTGCGGAGCACTTTCCTCTCCGTCCCCTTGTGCTCCCGTTCCTGCGATTTGCATTTCACGGCGGCGATGCCCGTGATGTCGTTTACGTGTAATCCGTTGGCACAGCTGGGGGTGGCGATGGCTAACGCCGGCAGCCCTTTCAGGCCCGCGTCCTCTTTACTGCTGCAAGGCTGCTTGTGATCAGAGGAGCAAGAGCCCAGCTTGTTCACTGATTGCTCGATGGCTTTAATTCTTTGAATCCGGTGCCTGTTTGCTAGCTTGCATTTTCGCTTCCGTGGGTGAGGGAGGAATGAAGCATCTGAGCCGTTAAGATAGAAATTCTGCTTGTGGTAGAGAGACGATCTGAGCAAATCCAGCCGGCTCTGCTGCCTCTCTTGCCAGAAGCCCTTCAGTGGGGCCAGCTTCTCGTATTTGCTGAGCAGCTCCTCGTTTAGGGTAACAGTTGTCTCGTTGGCATCCACTTTGCTGAGCTTCACCAGCATATGTTTCTCCCCTTTAAACCTGTTAATGATGATGTACTTGATGATAACGGGGGGCTCCTTGCGAGAGACTTTTCGCCGTTTCTTGGGGCACCACTCGTCATCGTCCTCTTCCTTGGGCCCATCCGGGAGCCACTCCTTCTTGTCCAGGATCTTCTCGTTCTCGATGGAGTCCACATCGTACAGGTAGTCGTCGCTGTATCGCACTTTCCTCTTCGCCCGCAACCCGTAGTTCTGCTGAATGAAAGAGCCAGAGTGGTCCCGGGACAGGTACCGGCTGCAGTCCTTGATATCCCGCAGCACGTCGTAGGAGGACTCTGTGCAAGTGCTGTCATCGCTGAACTCCCCGGAGTCCTCCGTGGAATTCACCGAGTCCAAGAAGTGGCTCCTCTTGGAGCCCACGTACTGCACCATCTCCGTGCTGTTGCAAGATTTATTTAAGGCAGCTTTCTCCTCCTCCTCGCCGTCCTCTTCCTCGCCATCCTCTTCCTCCTCCCCCCAGATGATGCCTTCCTCAGATTTGAATTGAGAAGGGTCGGTGGCACCGCCGGGCCCCCTTTTCAGGGTGCTCCTGCTGTCCCTTTTGGTGCAGTTGCCGAACACGCTGGGGAAGAAGTTGAACTGGGCGTCCTCTTGTAGGGCGGTGGTCTTCTCCCGCACGTTGTCCTGGAAAGATTCGTATCTAATCTTTAGGGAGCAGACATCGCTTCCCAAGGTGGAATCGTCGTCATCAAACATGTAATTATCCACGTCTTCCTCGGAAAACAGATTTACAGAAAGCTCATTTTTGGAGCAGAGGTCAAGCAGCTCAATTTTACTTTCACTAATGAAAGATTCAAAATAGCCCCATTCCTGGTTGGGATTTGTTAGTAAAGGTTCCTCACCATTGCATTTGTCTAATAGTAATCCCTCGTAATAATTTTTCTGAGTGGGGTCCTCTGAATCACTGTCAGATTTTTCTGCATCTCTTTTGTCCGCTGCCCTCGATTTATGCATAGGGAAGCTTAAAAGCTGGTCTGAAAGCAGTTGATCCCCGTATCTCATGGTTTCTCCTGTGCTCATGCAGTGAATCCCTATATCAGAGACTGAACAGGTGTCATAATCCCTATTTATATCCCCCACTTTCAAGCTTATTCCCGGCTCTGCATCAATGCCGTCCTTTGATTCAATAAAGCAGCCCAGACAGGTCCGGCTCGGCTGCATCAAGCAGTCGCCCGTCAGTGCCGACATGCCTCCGGGCTCCATCATGGTGAAAGGAGCCTTCTCGCAGTCACCCGGCAGCGACCAGGAGCTCATGCCCTTCGTCACGCAGGACGTGAGGGAGATGGCGTGGGCGGAGGAGTCATCCGAGGCGTGCTCGGGTACATCCGTGAGCCTCAGCGGCGACGGGGGGCTCAGCAAGCAGGGCTTCTTTGAAGTCAGGGGAGGCAGCGCCCGGTGGCACGCGTGGTTTTCCTTCTGAGCTGTCGTCAAGGCTGAGAACGTGACCGCGGCCTCGGCGGCGGTGCAAGGCCTCTCATCGCCGTCCAGGGCGTGCGATTCTGGGGGGGGGGGGGGGGGTAAGGAAAAGGGAGGGAGAAAAGAAAGAAAAAGAGAGATGGTTTAGAACCCTTGCAGTTCTGCTCGGGCTCGCCACCCGCTCCCCTTCTCCCTGGGGTTTGGTGGTGACTTTTCCCAACCGCTCCTTTGGGAAGCGGCAGACGCCCTTCCCGCGGGAGCACGATCCTTCCCTTCTGGATCTCATTAACGTGGAGATGTGCAGGGAAGGGAGAGGTAAAGGCTCTCCCCCCTGCAGCCAGCTGGAAGAGGTACAAGAGTACGTTTAAAAAACCAGACCCATCCCTTCTTTCCTCCTCATATACATACCGTTACCTGGATACTGCCTTTCCAATCTGACAAGGTTATTAAAAAACAAAACAAGCCTAATAAAAATGTTCCCATTAACACTGAAAAAATTAATGGAAAAATAAGATTCTTAAAGAAACAAAGTAGCCCCCCTGCGGTGTCTGCAGCTTAAACATACCTGAACTGCATTACCGCTCGAGAGTCAGAAAGTTACGGCTATTTTTAAAAACCCTGTAGTCTTTTTGTCGCTGTCCACGCCAAGGGAAAGTAGAAGGTAACACGGAGTTTAAAGCAATTATTGTTAGCATTATTGTGGGTTTTGCCATTCTTCCCTAATCTCTAAAAATGCCTTTTTAATAATGTAAAGATTTTTTTTTTTAACCTAAGGATTTTTTATTTTTACCTCGTCGCACTCTTTTATGGCAGAATAAAGTTATGAATATACTTTTATCTGACTTCTGGCTCAACGGACGGTATGACCCTTGAAATTTAAATACGGTGTCTTTTCATCCACGAACACGCTCTGATATCTCTGTATTAAAAAAAAAAAAAAAAATACCCATGTGTGCATTCACACCAGCTGGAAACCTCTGCCGACTCGGAGCCGAGCCCGGTGCTTTGTAGTGGCTCACGTCTTACCTTTTTGGTGGTTCCACCCAAGGCTGGGGCGGCAAGAGCGGAAGCAGCGCAGGCTTTCCCAGGAGGGACAAGCGCTTTAAAACGCAACTGGAGCAGCAGGCTGTCGCAAGAAATGGGGCATCCGAAGGGATCTGGCACCTACACGCTGCTGCGACCCTCCTCGACAAGCGCTTTTATTCAGAACTGATAGAAAAGCAAGCCTCCTCCCGCCCCATGCCAACCTACGCCAGCTGGTAAGGGGAGGCTCACGCAGGGACACGTACCACCGGCACGATGAAATACCCACCGCGCCGGCATGCCGGCACTGCCCAGCAGAGCAAGGAGCAGGGCTCCCACCTATAGGTGGGCAATACGAAAAGGAGCGAGATGGGATGGAGGGCTGCCTGCCCGTGGCAAGCGTAAAACTGAGAGGAGGTCAAAATCCCCCTAACCTCATCCCAAAAGCTCCCGGCAGTTTTGTGCTACGAGGGCCTTAGGGACGGAGCCATCGGTGAAGTCTTAAGGCAGTACAAGCAAGCTGCAGTGGGAGCCACGCAGCGCTCGAAGGACTTTGAACAACTTCCCAGACGCTATAGCGATCGAACCAGACGCAGCGCAGTGCCCGTCGACATCTTCAACGCGCGTGGCTTGGAAAAGACCAGACTGACTTGCTTGAAATCTGTGCTGCTTCCCTTCCCTCAAAAAGGGTTAAAAAAAAAAAAAAAAAAAAAAAAAAAAAAAGCTGATTTTTGAGTCCCTCCCACCGGTTTTTAGATCAGGAATGCAGAGGTGGTATCTTTTTCCTTAAGCACCAAAACAAATTAACCAGTGCAGTTCCACTTCAGAAGTAAAATAAAATAAAAATCAGCTTGGAGCTGACAGGAAGCATGGAAAATTTGAGGATAAAATAAGAAGGTCTGTGAATGCTGTAAGGCTCAAAAAAGGGGGAGGTAGAAAGCTGAAATTCAATCTCCAATGCTGCATTCAATACACAGAGATGCTATTACATAAAATAAACTCTCTCTGGGTGTTTCGTTAGGTTTATACTCGTATACGTGAACTTAACTCCTGCGAAATACAAATGCCAAAACGCGATTTTCTAGGGCTCGTATCATCCTAAAATCAGGCGCACATTCAATTGATGCTCGAAAGTAAACAATACTCCAAAAGACTCCGGTTAAAAAAGAAAACGCTGGAGAAGCAAAACCACCTTTCCCCGTTTAACTCAACAGCCATCCAAAAGCACGCGGGCAGCCGAGTGGAAAAATACTGAACCATCCTGCTGTCAATCAGCTCCGAAGCGGGGCCAGTCCCGACCCGGGCACTGCAGCAGCCCAAGGGCTGCTCTGGATTCCCCGCACCCATTCAGAGCTGGGGGAGAGGAGGCAAAAAGCATCAGCCCCATCCCCAATGCCATCAACGGGGAGGTGGCGGCATCAGCGCTACTTGCTGGCTCGCCGCTTCGGATTCAGCAGCGACTCCTACACAACACAACGGTGTTTAATTAAAAGTGCTTTTTAAGCCCTGTTTAATTGAATTTCATGGAAGCGGTATCAGGTTCTAGAAATCACCCACCTTTTCTGAGCAGGTAAGATTTTACTGCCTATTAGATTAGACGAGGGGACTATGGCTAGAAAATCTCCTTGCAGCTCCAGCTGCTGTCATCAGCTGCGGCTTTCCCACGTGTAGTCCTGAAGGAGATGGGCTGACAACGACAGATACCTCCCAAATTACATCGTAGGGGCGAGCCCAAGTGTACGCTTCACCTGCCACCAGCACGCGTTGCGGGGTCCTCACGGGCACCCACGTGTCTGGAGTCGCTCCAGGTTTTCGGTAATGACCAAGACCAAGGTTTGACTACGCGCTCTTGCTGGAGTAAACCTCGTTTTGAGGCGGCAGAAGGATGTGAACATACAAGGCATCAGAGGACCAAGTCCTCGATATCTAACAGGGTCAAATTTATATAAATGTATATTATCAAGATTTATAGGCCAATACAAAATGTAAAAAGCCATGAAATTAAACATAAAAATGTGGTGAAGAATGAAAATGTCAAGCTCTGCCTCAACGCTGGACTGCCACTGTGTTTACTGTGGCTAGCGACTGAAGTCCAAATGACTGGAGAAAATGCTCAGAGGAATATTTATTTCCATCAGGGCTGCAGGCAGCAGAGCACTGTTACTCCTCATCAGTTACAGCTTTTCAAAGCAAGTAGGGAATCGATCAAATAGATACAGATAAAGTTAAGTACTTTGGGCAGGCTGCTGGAAGGGGCTGATCCTTCCCCACCAATGTCGATGGAAGCTGGAATGACCGAGTGGCTCCCAGGAGCGTGACTGGGGCTAGCAGCTCCCGAGCATGCGCAGAAGCGGTGTTTCGGGCCAGGGGATTCCACGTGCTGGCTGGCGGGCCACACAGAAAAGGCAATAACGAGCTCACAAGTCCAACCTTCCCTTTCCATGGGTGCTAATCCGGGTTTGTTTCTTCTACGCAACCTAATTTTTCCCCAGTTTGTAGGGACTAAGGATCCTTCAGTCAAATTTTGCTGAGATTGGCTAGTGGGCTCATAAGTAACTGCAAAGAGAGGGAAAGATTCCCAACAGACAGAGGGGCTACCTAGTCTTGTATGAGAGGGGCTACCTAGTCTTGTATGACTTTTTTCCCTGAGAAACCAAACTAAAATCCGTAATTCAAACTGCATATACACATAAATATTTCCAACCATGCATATGCATGGGCAAAAGCAGTACTTGTTAAGACCTAAAAAGGTGTAGATTCATAGCTGGAGTGACATCTGTGCAGAAAATACCCATTTACCCTACTGCTCCCCATTGCAGAGATACCTGCAAACCGCTAAAATTAAATACACAAAAGGAATTACGAAAATAAGTTGGCTTGCAAGTTGTCGCTGCTCCCTCATGTACTGTAATTAAGTTCCTTACCATTTTCTTTCACCCCATTAATCAGGATAGTTTCTTGGTCTTCTGAGGCACAATCCTGCTCTTGTTGGTCATCCATCAATTTAACCTCTTTCTGTTCACTCCATGCCCCACTGCATCTGGCCAACCTGCACATTTCCAGAAACATAACCACAGTCAGTACAATTCCCAGAATCAGCTCAAGGAACCGTGAATAAAAAATAACAACAATAAAAAACCCCGCACAACCTCACATGCTGCCCTTACCCTGCTTAAGAGGACAAATACTATTAATTTAGGCTATCGTATTTTCACTTTTCCACTCCCAAAGCCAAGTCCAATGTATTTCAGGAAGGTGAGAATGCCATGTATCACCGTTTCCTTCCCCAAAGTCCATCTTTAGAAGGCGGAGCGGTGCCCTGCACCCCTGCAGCACCCTTCGCATCGCCCAAAACTGCTTTGCAAAAGCAGGTAAGCGTTGTTATCTCCAGATGGGCGAGTGGAGACACAAAGAAGAGGGGACTTGCCCCAAGTCGGACAACAGCAACCCCGCCTCGGAGTCGGAAGAGAAACGCAGACATCCCGAGTGACAACTGCTTGCCCTAGCTACCAGCTACTGCTCTTGTCTTCCAAGAGCTGGCAGGTATGAAGAACTCCCCCAAAAGGCAGTTTTGGGGGAAAAAATGTCCCTAGTCTCATTCTTCACTCAAAGCACTTCTTCAGCACGAGAACGCCTTCTTTGAAAGCCTTGTTCCCCAGCCACCTACCACCACCCTCGCGGTCCCCGGTGGTTTAAGCTTCGTCTCAGTTGTATGATCACCAGTCGAGGCTGACTGGACTTGACGGCACTTCTCCGAAGCAACGAAACCGGGATCAGAATCAGGCCTGGTCTTTCCCCCTCCCTCCATGAAGATCCCCCCACATTAAAACGATCACCTAAACCCATCACCTGCGTCAGGAGAGGGAGACCGTGCAACGGAGAGATGCGGCTGAGCCCCCCGGGACGGGCGGCACAGGATAACCCTCATCAGTGCTCCCGATGGACAGAATTTCATCTCGTTGACTGTAAATTCAAGTCAGAATCTCTTTTTTTCCTTCTGGCAACCTGAACTCAACTTTTTCTCTCTCACAGAACAGGTACTAGATTGAAGCATCGTTTTAGGCAATTTTTGTGGGGTTTTTTTGTTTGGTTTTGTTTTTTTGGGGGTTTTGGGTTTGTTTTTTTTTTTTTTTTTTTTTTTAAATCAACATTTGTCAATGTCTGATCTTCCCACAGTATTCACTGCCCTGGGTTCAGCGGCTGAACTTCATTCATATTCAGATTTGCAGCGGAGTCCTCCTAATTAACGTGAAATCTTTACAACCGTCTTAGCAAGTGAAACCTTCACTGAACTTAAAGATGCTGTGACACGGAGAGTAAGATAAGAATAACAAGCATCAGTAACTCAATTCCTTTGCATATTTAGAGGAATATTTAACTAACCCTGAGAGTTTTACTTTGACGCAAATCCGTATTTCAAAGCTCTCCAAGCGCGAGTGGGTTTGCTGCAGTAAGACCCCTCTCTCCCGCCAGCACCCGCACCCTCCCCACCACCCCGGGCTCTCACGGCGGTTGGGAAAAGCTCCAGCCGAAGCATCGCTGACGCCCTGTAACAGGAGCGACTCGAAACGCCAAAGCACAGATGTTATAACAGAGTTATTTCCATGCAGCTTGAAGATTAACTTCGAAATGTGAAAGCTGCTCTGCATTTCCCAGTAACGGTCTACAACTTCAGGCCTCCTTGATAATATCTCCTGCCTCTTAAGCGTATCTTAATTAATATAAATATTAATAGATTAAGTTTTTAAAATAGCTATTAATGAAAATATTAATAAAATATCTTAAGCCTCAGGAAAACCAGAGGCTTCTCAGGAGACCAGAGAACCACCGCTGGCCCCACACACGGTGACTTCTGGGGAGGGGGCTGTTTGCTGCCCGAGGAAGCTCTGGGAGAAGGAGAAGCTGAGTTGAGTAAGGAGCTTCAATAGATTGTGACCCGGTCGATGTGTTTTGCACACCCCCCCGGTTTGCCAGGTGGGAGAGAAATGTGCAAAGATCTTCCATTTCAATTAGCCGCGGGCAGGTCGGGTTGGAGGAGGGCGCTTTTGGCTATGCACCTTTACAGATGTGAACCTGTCGCTCACTTCACCGCACTCGGTGTGGATGAGGGGACCATCATCTTCAACGTACAGAAGGTTATAATCAACATTTCTGTACGCTCCGATCTCCACCGTCATTCTGAAGTGCAGAGGTGATGCTCTGATAGAGGCTCATCCATGCACGGCCACCAGCAGATGCAAAGTAAAAGGGGAGAGGCCCTGCCATCGCGCCTCGCTTGCGACTATCTGTAGCTGAGGGGCTTCAGCATTCAGACTACATCCACAATTTATTCTATTAATTTCCCCTAATTATTTTCAACCTAGTTGACGCTGCTGGCCTCCACGGCACCTTACGGTAATGCGTGTGGCAGCTTCTGTGCTGCGTGAAACGGACCTGCTTTGGTTTGGTTTGAACCTGCTGTCCTCCAAAGGACGGACCACGTTTTCTCACCGAAACACAGCCTCAGTCCTAGAAAGGACTTGGAGTATGACCGTCACTTAAATATTTAATAATATTTACATTCACGGGAGAATCACGGCGACGTTTCAAGTCATCCAAGTACGTAAGCCAAATCGGGATACTACTGAACTTTTCCTCACTGGTCAGTGCTTAACCCACAGGACCCAGGTCGCGGGGTAAAAGCCGATCCAGTGTAGCTGTAGAAAGCTTCACCCTGCAGGTCAAGTCTTTGTTTATCAGTACGATAAGCTCAGACCCGCAGTTGTAAGCTCAGAAGCACCAGCATCGTCTCTGCAGGGCTTTGCTGCCCTGATTTTGGCCTGGGTGTACTGGTTTATAGCAATTTGGTGTAAAATGCCACAGGTGGCCTGCTTTCAACCGGTAACGTAATCACAGCCGTATTAAAGTAATGGCTTGCAATGAATAAAACGTAGGACAAAAGCAGAAACAATAATTCCCCAGTAATGTAAATTTGTCACTTCCAGCGCACAAAACATCTCCAGAGAGAAAATAACAAGGCGGACATAAAACACTAGTGAGCTCACCAAGAAAGGTCCCGAGCATTTCAAAGAAGGCATCGCCCTATTACTGCCGGGATTTCCACCGGAGGAGGAAGGGGCACGGTCTCATGCGTGGGTTGCATGCCTCTCCGCCTGCTTGCTTCTTGCTCTTTCGGTTTGTGGAGTCGGTGGTTTGACTGCGGTTTGCAAACGGGTACGTGAGGGAGGCTTCTGCCTTTCCTTGCTTCTGACCGATGCTCAACGGCCACCCTTCAAGGAGAGAGCAGGGCTTGTTTGGGCAACAGAGTGAGAAGGCAAGCAATGGGCAAGCAGGCAGCCAAGCAAACGGAGATACAAAAATAAAGTTTATAGGTGGGGACGGCTGTGGGACTTTTAATCTCCTATTCTTATCTTTTGGGATGTGTGTGCATAAAGGGGAGGGAAGCGCAGAAGGGATGTTTCTGGGGGATGCAGTCCTGGAGAAGTCAATGAAGGTGAGGAAATGCCAGAACGAAGGGGACGTGCCTGCAGACAACTATTTGCCTCGAGCGCGGTAACTCGGAGAGCAGAGCTGAGCTCTAGAAACGAGCTGGAAAGAGTTCAGACGGGAGGATCTTCACATACAGTCGGAGAGAAATTAAGTGCGAATGAGACAGACAATCTGAAGTTTGCAGAGACCTACTGAACATGAGGACCTTTCGGGAGCGGTGTGACCATGAAAGGTCAGATCCCAAGAGGGACAGGGAGAAACACCGGCGACTGTGAAAGAAAAGCTGACAAAGGGGCTTGACGTGATGCAGACCAAGAAGAAACCAAAGACTGGGAATAACAAAGAGGAGAACAGCTGGGTCCCTGGGAAGAAAAACTAAACCGAGAGAGGTCTGGGATATAAAGGCGATGGGGCAGAGAATGCACGGGGTAGCAGGAAAGCACAAAACACAGAGCCATCTGTGGACAGAAGAATAAAAGGAAGAGAATATGGATTTCAGACGGCATCAGGCCATTGAAGAGATACACGACTGGCGTCACGCTATTATGAAGAACTGACAGGAGGAAAATCAGTCACCAGCTTGAAATTTATGAACTTGGCTGGAGCTGGAGTGGATGGAGGAAGAGGACAGCGGGCAGAAGACGATGGTCAAAGACGCAGAGTCAGATGAAATCCAGGTCTCTGGAGGAGGAGGGCAGGAGCACAGCTTGGCAGGCTGTGCTTCAAGGCCGGTCACAGGTGGTTCAGTCCTAGGGAAGAATTCCGAAGGACTTTTCTTGACTGCACCATGTACTTTAGGGCATTGGTCTGCTAAGATCACAGCTGGCATGACAGAGAAAGATACAGGCTAAGAAAGGAGATCAAAGGGAAGAAGTCACAGAAAGCAAGCAGTGGAGCTAAAAAATAATCCAACTTGTTTTAAGCACAAGATGGACAAATTAATGGACAGAAGGACAGGATGCAGTTGCCCATGACAGCAGTACACAGGACTCGGTGACCTGGAGAAATCCCTTTCAGCCCTACGACTCATGTCAGGTGAAAGACTGCAAGTACCTCAAAAAAAACCCTCAGCAACACCGCTGAGAAAATTCTCCATTCCTCACGTTTCCCGTCAATTTTCCCACTGCTTGTGCTAACGGGGTTGTACAAAAGCTGCTAGCGACTACGTGGCGTGCACAAGTCTGGAAGAATACAAACGCAGCACCCGAAATGGACCCTCCGCTGTAAACCTCCCACTGCCTTGTGAGCACGCGTCCTCAGCCCAGACGGCCAAGAAACCCAAAGCACTTTTTCGTTCTGTTTTAAAAAACCCACATGATACTCGAGAAGTTTTATGGGCATTGGTATTGCTGGAGTGGAGGCAGACACGGTCGGAGAATGAAAGCCGATGTCCCAGCTAAGGCCCCACTAGCTCCCTCCGCTCCCAGCCATATTTAGAGGCAATATCCTGGTAGAACATCAGTTCTTTGGAGTAAAACCAGATTATTTCTTTTTCTGTACATTCAACAGGGTATGCAAAGCATCAGCAACACGAGCAATGCTCCCTATAGGAAATGAAATCGAGGGATGCCGGGTATTTACCTAGAACAGAGGAGGGAACGCACGAATTACAAAGCTAAAACATCTGGACGTGTTCCCACATTCATCTCCAGTCACATAAACGACGGACCGTACGTTCACTTAAAACTGGCACGTTTTTGTACAGCTTAGATTTAAGCACTTTCCTATTAACATTAATTTTACAAAGGCGAAAGGGGAAACGCCACCAATTTATACAACCCATGAGGGAAAAAATGCATCTGCTCGCTGCCTGTCCTCTACAAAGAAAGCAACAAGTTGCTTTGCTTTTTTCTCAGCCAGAAAATGGGCGTTTCCCCCGGTATCGCACGCAGCTGTCCTGAATGGATGTTTGCAAGGTGTACAGGTAAGGGTCCAGCACCTTGCTGCTCTCAGAGGTGCCGCAGCTGGAGAGCCCTGGTTCCCCAGATGCCGGCCCAAGGAGAAATTGTGCCAAAGGACCCGCTGGAGAGGCTTCCTCCCCGCAAGAGGACGCGCCGCAGACTCTTCCTTGGGAAGCAGCGGCCACGTGGCTCACGGCATTTTCCGGCGGAAGCAGTGATGGTCGCAGCGATGCCCTGGAAGCACTTACAGGGGATAAAGCCAGCCAGCTAGCCGTGACGGCCATGTAATCCAGTGCTTGGCCACTTATATATATATATATATATACCTATATCTCCACAGCTAGCTGAACCTCTCCTCGTTCGTATTTCCTGGGCACCAGCATTACACTGTTGAAGCTTAATATACTCCTCCCAAGCAGAGGAGAAAGAAAAAAAAAAATCTACCTGGTAAAAATAAACAGCCTAGTAGACTGACTGAAAGCCCACCTACACATATGGGAATTATATTCGATGGACTAGATTACGGGTTAGCGATAGCTGTGCCATAATTAAAGTTGCAAGAGTGTTTCGGCTTAAAGCTGAATAAACAAAAGGTCGCTAGCACCCAGACAAAACCCAACGTGCCAGTTCCTATTTACGCACAGCTTTTACATACCGAGGGCTTTCATTTGTCGTAGATCATGAGGGTAGAAGGAGAGGGAGTATCCGAAGTGAAGGAAAATCTTTTTATGGAGAAGTGGGGGAAGAAAGCGAAGACGAAGATGTGGCTTTTTTTCCTGCAGAGTTGTGAATAAGCGCAGGTGTTCTATATAAGCGGTTGTATCTTTCAAAAAAAGAGCTTTAGAGAAATTAATTGCATGTCAGAGCCTCTGACAGGTCTTTTAAGAATTATGATACTTTTGAATGAAAACATTATATACTTAAAAGGAAGCACCATGTAAATGTCTCCCAGATATTTACATTCAGTGGAGTAATAGTGGAAAAGAATTCAGCTCTATCCGCGGTACGAACGGATGCCGAACACGCCGCGCCGCTCTGCCGCGCAACGACGTCTCCTGCCCGCGACGTGCAGGGGAGCGACGCTCTCCCGAAGAGCCGGCACCGCTTCCCTCGCCCCGCGGGGCTGCACCCCCAGCGCGCAGCTCCTCTCTGAAGCAGGGCCGCCGCATCACGCGCCGCCTCCTCCGGTGAAGCGGGCAGCGAGACCTCTGCAGAGGAAAACAGCCCGGTGGTCTTCTGGGTTTTTTTTCATGGGTTTTGGGGTTTTTTTGTCCCCCCCTTTTAGCCCTGACAAAGCCTGGGCAGGACATAGGATAGAGAGCTTCCCGTGGAGAAAGCGTGGCGGGGCAGCGGTCCCGCCACGCGCCAGGAGCCGGCGCAGTGATGCCAGGCTCATCGTTCACGGACCTGAAGGATGCTATTTTCCCACCGGATTCTGAAATTCCCAAATCCCTTTTATTCCACGGATTCCACTTGATCCTTGGTTTTTTACTATAATTTGATAACTAGTGGGTGAAGTGATAAAAATTTTCACTTGCCAGCAGATGGGGATGTATTTTACTACTCAGTCTCTAAAAAGAGGTTCTCTAGAAGTACCTCTCCGAGTAAACATGTTTTTCCAAGAATTTACATTTTTATTTAGGCCAAGGGTCTCTGAATTTTGACCCAGCACGATGGCAAGAAGAAAATATAGAGTAGATGCAGTTTCCAGAACTGACAGGGTTGGAAAGGTGAAGTTCGTAAGGGAAGGTACGGTGCGAAACCATCCTCCCACTCTGCCCATCATAAAAGTGCTTCTCCGGTCCACGAAAGGGATGTTGGACTTAAGGGTTCTGGTTTCAAAGTTATTTTCCCAGGAAAATCTCATGAGGAAATCGTATCTCCCAGCAGTTCCCTGGGCTCTTCCTATCAACGATGGTGAGCACGTGGGAGAAAAGGCCACGTGAAGGAGAAATGGAAAACAAAGAAGACCTTTGAGGGTCAATCCCAGCAGTGAGACATCTAAAACCCTTCAAGGAGGTAAGGTTTGATAGAGTCAACATTAGCTGAGAATAGGTTCGGCGACCTAGGTATAAATACCTCCAATTAGGAATAAATCCGGAGGAAAGAAATGAGGTTGATAAAAAAAGAGCTTGCAGAGAAAATGGAGAACACAAAAACCACGAAAAGAAGAAACAATTTAAGAACTAGTGTGTTCCCAGAAGGTGTAAAGGATGGATGGCTTGTTAATATTCATAGCAAGGCTCCACTTTTTCCTCAGCTGAAAGCAGATGCAACAATTATCGCAGAGCCCGAGCCCCAACTCCACCAGACCCCGAGATATGATATCAAGAGCAGACTACTTCAGAGCGGACTCTGAAATAAATGACAGTTTCTGACCTTACTCGGGGAGGACATAAGGTGCAAGTGTTTCAAGACCTGTCACAAACAACTTTAAGGAAAAAGGAAGTGAACAAAATTATAGCCTTCCTGACAAAGCACACGTAAAATACAGAAAGAGCTTTCTCTCTAAATGTATTCTCACACATCAAAACCAGCAGTATATCATAAAGGGAAAAAGGCGGCAATTAAAATCCTTGAGAAGCTGAAACGCATGAGGGAATGGCTGAAATACGGCATATTTCAGCATAATGCTGTACTGTACTAGGGAAAGGAGAGCTGCTAAACCCAAAGACGAGAATACCAAAATGCGAAGAGAGCGAGCGAAGAACCACGGCACGACGGGTGTGCAAGGGACGGCTGCGAGACGGGGCTGTAGTTGGGGAGAGGGGGAACCTCGTGGGGAAAAACAAAGTCCCAGTAGTAATGCAGAGAACAGCGAGACTGAGAAAATGGGAGGAAAAAGGACGGTCTGAGTCCAAAAGCAAAGGGCGCTGGCTTCGGATGAGCACAGCTCAACACCACGTCCCCCGAGACAGCAGTCGAGAACCTGTTAGAAAGTTCATGACTCGGGTGAGGAAGAAACAAATATCCCTCGTCACCAGGCGTGGGATGAATTTGCAGGGTGGGGACGGGGAGCTATTCCCCTGGGAATAACGAGGGTGAGGAAAGGCAGGAGCCCAGGGAGACTGACGGGGGTTTCAGCGAGCACACCCGATTGTAGGGTCAAGAAGCGTAAAGAGGATTCCTGGCTACCAAGAGCAAGGGAGGGCTATTAAGAAGAGTCCCTGGGTTTCTTTTTGGTCATCCTCTCTCATAAAAGAGGGGAAAGAAATTAAGCAATAATTAGTGTCACCGGCTGCATAGTTTTGAAAAGCACTGGCAAGCTGAGGGCTAGATTCATCTCTTGAAAATGAAAAAGAATACAAACTTTGGTTTAGGGGTGATGGCCTAAAGTTAAAACATTTCTATAATTATTAAAAGAGTTGAATAGCCTTCTCCAAAGACAGACGGTTTCACCATTGACGACAGAGCAAGCCAGCGTTAAGCCGGTGGTACGAGCCTATTAACAAACCAGTGATGGAAACTGTCACAGGTACAGCGGCCACCTTGCTCCTAGGCCAGGCTTGTAATTTTATGAGCTGAACTCATCCCTCCTGCCTTAGCAGGCAGGCTGCTGGGTGAGGACTTCTCGTCCACCCTGACCAAAGGCCACCTCACAAGAAAATTAACAGCAGCAGCTATCCAGCCAGGGTTAGCTCCTTCTTTTTACAGCTTATTCGGATTACTAATATATTTAGAGAAGCAGAAGTTATCTTTGTCTGGGATGGGATGAGGGCAAGGCAAGAGAGGATTTTAGGGATTTCCTAACCTTAGCTCTTGATACATCAAGACTGCAAAGAACGGAGGAAACGGGGGTATTTGTTGGAAGAGCAGGACCCGAACGCATCTGAAAGAGGAAGAACCGTGATCTCACTTCTCCACGGCACGGGCACATATTTCAGGACTTGATACGCTCTATATAGCTCCATGAGGGTCATAAATCAGCTGGTCTCATTATTTTCTAGCAGACCTGACTTCCATAGACAGGAACTCAAAATATAACCAATACTGGGGAATAGCACACATCTACCCTTATGCTGCCTCTCAGCGCAAGATATATATAAAGATTTTCAGGACTATCCAAGAGCGAATCGATAAATTGTTCGGGGACGCTGCCAAGGCCACAAAGAGAGCGAGCAGCTCATTAACAAGGCTTATTAACAAATCATAAGAACACAAACCACCACCATCAGCAATAAACCAAAAAGCAAAACAAGAGCCAAACCCGAGCAGCCCAGGACTGAGGCCCTTCCAACCCTGGGGTTCAAAAACCGGCAGAGCGGTCCCAAAACCTCACCCAGTACTGGAAATTAGAGGTAAATTGACTGTTGTGCAAACTAGTAAAGCAAATAAATGCATTCTCTGAAACAAATGCTAGGTGAGCCAAACAGAAGCTAACAAAGGACGTCAATCCTGTTTATAAGAGGTACTAAGGAAAACAGATGTTTCATTTGGGAGAGAAAACAAACACTTTTGGACAACTTTAAAAGGGATCTCCTCTCTCAACTGTCTATTTTAGCTGTGTGAGAGGTAAAACCCTGCCTCGGCTAGAACCAGCAGAGAAAGTCCCTGAACAACCCCTGGGGAAGGGGGAAGCAGATATTGCCACTTATCTGAAGACCGAGAAGCGAGCAGATCCACGTGGGTTTACAGCTGAATTTTAAGGGCTCTGAAATGTTTTAATGGCTCAGATTAATTAGATTATGCATGGAGGAGATACTCCCTCCCACTGGAAGGGACCGAAGAGAGCTGTAGTAGGCATACAGGTGACAGATTGTACCCGCTTTCTGTCCTATAGACTCACTTCATCAATACACGTCAATGCCGAGTGTTGGCCGGCGTGCTGGCAGATGGCCACACCGTGTCCAAGTTGGGTGTGCGACTCCCCGGTGACTCAGGATTCATTGTAGACAGACAAAACTGCTGATAAAATTAAGAGGGCACTTAATGCACTACGTGATAGTTACAAAAATAACGTTCAAGACACCATAGCAAAGTCTCGGGCCAAACTGAACGGGAAAACGGCACTAGAAGCATTTTTCTTTAGAGATGAGTTGAGAATTTACATTTTTGCTTTGTCAAGAAGAGCTGGCTTTGCTGTGCTAGCATGGGGGGTTGCCTCGATGGGGTTAATATTAGCAAGCGGGGTCCCCACCGCCGCCACTGCCCCATGTTCTGCCTGCTGTCCCGCCAGCCAGTTACGGGTAGAAGCAGAAAAGATGCCCAAAGACAGCCTGTAGCGTTGCTTTTTGCCTTTCCTCCTTAAAAGCAACTGTATTCCAAACATGTAGTTTTCACTCAATCTCCGGATATAAAGTTAAGATAAATCAGAAATGTTAAGGGCTGGCATTTCTGAGAAAATTAGGCTGGAATGATTAAAAACCCCAACTCTCATAAACCTGCAAAGGTTGAAAATTCAGAGCGATACTGGGGTATTAACCTTACAAAAACACGAGGACCTCTCCAAAGCTAATTATGTACCAGTCTAGTCTAAAATAACAAAAGCCATTAAAGAACAGTTCGGGATGGAGATTTCTTGATGGGCAGAACTGCTTCATTTAGATGAACTTATTACCAAAATTCTCCTTCTCTGCAGTATTTACAGATAGGTCTACAAGACAGTATCTCAAAAGCTTAGCAAACTCTTCCTATGCACCTAATCAGGAAATATGAGAGACCGAGGTAAAATGCATTAATACTACAGAAGCTTACTAAGAAAGGGGATGTTTCACAGTCCTTTGCACACTGGGTGTGCAATCAAATAACTCAGATGAAGAATGTTGTGTAAAATTTTGTTTAAAGATACAGGTTAATACGGAGCCAGAACAGCGCGAGGAAATGGATTTCACAGAGGTATGCTGAAGAGAAGGCTCAGTCCTAAACTTTACGATTACCTCTTTTTTTTGACTTCTTAAGGTTCCCTATCAGAAATATTCTCTTCTCGTCCCTGGTAACCACCAGGTTTAAAAAAAGAAGAAAGAAAAGAGGATTTTTTTTTCCCCTGTATAAATTCGTAATATATTAAAGTTTGGACTAAGGAGGGCAATTAAGCTGCCTGGTGCTGGAGGAGGATATGAAAGCTCATCAGGATATTTGCGGTAACCCTAGTGGGGTAAACATTTCTCTTTTCTAATATCTTCAAATTAGAAATTTTGTAGGAAAAAAGAAATCTTAGCAAAGCTCCTTTGTCTCTTATTAGCAATTAGCCGACATGGAGTCAGGATAAAAGGTGTTAATTTCTAAAGCAAACGTAATTTTCATAAAAGCGCAGACAGGAAGACCAAACAACGGAGTGCTTGGCTTAGGCACAGGAAGAATTTAAGCTGGAGCAAGGGGAAGAAGGGCTCATTCCTCCCAAATTTTACGCCAGGAACCGTTTCAAGGAGCGTTGCGTGGCCCATACCTGCTCATGGCGGGGAGCGGGGGCTCCTTTCCCCGAACGACTGTGGTGCCCAGAGGTGCTGGGTGGAGGCTCCCACGGCAAAAGCCAAGCCCCCGGGCAAGCTCTGCCCAGCCCGGTTCCTCCGCTGACCCTCCTCGCCGGGACGCTCGCTCTGGGCAGAACGCATCGTGTTATCAGCTACGAAGCGAGGAGCTGCTTGCCTGCAGAAGGACTTATTTCCCGTTCTCGCTGCGGTTCCCTTACCGCGGGACACGCGACGTGCTAAAATGCCGGCCACCATCAGCTTTGAGAAACTAAGGAAAGCAGATTGCTAGAAAAGAGGCAAAGGTGAGAGACCCCCCAAAAAAGGGTGACATTCCTCAGGGATGTGGAAGACAAAAATCCTTTAGCCATTGCATCCAAGCTTCTAGCCAGATCCTTTGAATATTCATGACCAACGTGAAGTTTTATAAGGATTTTTCCTTTTTATACACATATAAACGACTATATTGACAGCAGATGGGCTCTTCCATATGATTTCCTTTTTAAACCTTCAGCTTCATGCAATTCCTGCATATTCCTTGTGCTGGGAAAGGAAAGCCTGGGCTTTTAGCTCCGGAGTACAAAGCTGGGGTTACTTCTGTTCATTTGCTCCTGGCTTACAAAAACCTTTAATTACACAACCGGGTAGCAGCTCTTAAATACATCATCATCATCATCATCATCATCACTTCTTCCCAGAGACCTCCTGGGTGTATTGGGTCTGCCAGGCAATGCAAAGCTACAAGTGACTTACACTTATAGAAACGATACAGTACCTACTGACTTAAGCATATTTTTGTAGTAGAGTGAGTAGTTTCCTATAGCTGACACAGTTGGCCCACCAAATTTTACGGGTAAAATAGCTTCACAGTCTCATCCCGTGATGTGCATCTGAAGGAGCGAATGCTTCCGACTAAAAAGGGAATAAGGGTAGGTAGGAAAAGCAAATGATCAAAACACTTATCACACCGAGAAAAGAATTTATGAGGCCTGATAAGGAGTCTGAACTGATGACAATTATAAGATACCATCCATTTTTAGCTAATAATTCACAAAAAGGATGAATTATTTGAGGAATAATATGTGATCATTTATTTAAAGACTTATTATAATGTATATGCTGGCGGAAGCAGAGTTAAGGTTGTATGAACACTTTAACGCTTACATTTCCAGATGGTCTTACCTTACCTTTCAAATGCAAAGATTTAATAGCACTGTATTTAGTTTGAAAATACAGCGGCTGGTTTAGTTTATAGGGCTCCTGCGTTTATAAAACAGCAAGCCATTTTACAAGGCCGTTTTATACGCATTCTACTTGTCCTCCACTTTCCTATTCCCATTTAATAAATCTGCCAACATTTGCCTTTGAGAACTGGTTCATTTATTCAAAATTCCCAAACAACCCCATCCACGACTCTGCACGCCTTAGCAGTTCACCCGATTAGACGAACGCGTCAATTAAATATAAAGCTACGTCTCTTAATTTTCGCTTGGAAAGATTTTGGGTTCCGCCAAACACTGAAGGCGATTTCTGAAGGCAAAATCCCGCATTAAGAGAGATTGCGGCTCCTAAGATATCGGTCCAAATCTCCATCCGTATCCAGGTAACAATCTGGAATGCTGATATTGAAGAGGAAAAATATCTGGACAGCTGCCCCAGCTCCCCGGGAAGCGATGTTTAGTTAAAGTCTTGGATATCACTGAAAGAAGATGTGGAGATGTCACACTGCGGCTGAAGCGTTTTTTCAAGTGCTGAATTATTCACCCGTGAATCTCAGATGTGAAATCCAAATGCTCCGGTACTGCCCTGGCTTTAGACAATGTCTAATTCCTTTCTGTGCCACTGCAGGGTCTCTTCATCAGCTTTCTTTCATCTATAATCACCGCCAGGTCATGGATTATTAGTCATATTCACTGCAGAATTCAAACCCCGCTACACCAATCAGCCAGCCCGGGACTCCCCAAACGCTCCCCCTGCATTAATAACCGCGCGGCTCACCGCCACGCCGAGGACCCCAACGCCGCCAGCGCCGCTTTGCAGGGGGCACAAAGAGGTACAAAGCGCAGCAGCCGTTCGCCCAAGAAAAGAGAGCCCGAGCGCCGAGCTGGGGAGAGGCCACCGGAATAACCTGCTGCCGCCGCAGCCCTGCCCGCCCGTCCCACCGCCCCACCGCCGGCGCCTCCGGCCACGGCACGGGAGGCGCAAAGGGCCCGCGTTCCTATAGCCGTACGGCACCAGCAAAGCCAGCTCGCCGCCGCCACGCGCGTCGGGAACCTGAGTTATTTTGTCCGTGCACGGTGCCCTTTCCTGGCATGTAAATTCCGGGCCGCTGGTCCCAGCGATGCTCCGCAGGTCCCGCAACCATCTCCCCTCCCCAGCATCCACGGTTTTCCTTTTTGTTAAACTTTTTTTTAAAGGAAGGGGCAGTCAATATGCTTCCCCGTTCTTTCTCCATGCGAACGCAGCAGGAAGGGGAAAAAAAAAAAATCATAAACAAAGGTATTTATCAGCTTTTGCTGGAGGTGTTACTCTGCATATTGAGCTGCACGGCTGCAATTGTTTCATTAGGAGGACCTCGGTTATGTTTGCAACGTTAACGAGTCTTGGAGAACAGAGGAAAAAAATACTACGGGCAATGCCGCAGCAAAGATAAATAGGTAAACATCCTATGCCTGACATTAGTTAATACATCACAGCTTTATTCACTTAGGGCAACCGTGAAATCAATTCTTCAGTAAAAATAAAAAATTTGTATCCAAATCTGCGCTCACAATACGAGTGAGGCAAGGAACGATGTAACGGGGAGGGAAACCTCGTCTTCGCTGTACATTTTAAGCCTGCTCTTTTGTCTTTGCCTAATGCAAAGCCCTGCTAAGTTCTTTGTTTTCCACAAAACATGATTTTTGTCGTTTTTCCTCAAAACTGAACAATCTGCCTTTTTTTAAACTTTCTCAGAAGTCAGCAGCGATGTGTTCCCAGCCTCTCAGGGACACTTTTTATTGTCGTTTCCAAAGTATCCCGCCTAAATCGGTAGCAATGATGGAAACCACAGGAATTGCTAAAAATAAAAAAAAAACCCAACCAACCAACCAACCTTCTCTTTGGTAAAGCTAAAAAACCATTTTAAACCAGTCAAAATCCCATCTTATTTCTGGATAAACTTCTGATCCTCACACCATAAAGAACGAGACTAAGACTGAGACCAAACCAAAAGCAGCCTATTAAATGCAACCAAAGGAAGAATTCACGGTTTCATACCGATTCCCCTGGAAAACCAAGACCAGATCACGAATAACTCATCGTCTGCAATAAAAATGAACGTGTTGGAACTTCCTGCAGATCCTGACACGGCAAGCACTTGCTGGAAGCAGGGCTTGCTCTTCAAGGACAGATACGCAGTCACGATTGCAGTCACGACGTGCAATCCAGTAAGGCAAATTCTGCCCAGCGACCGAGCGTTACAGCCCTCCAGCAGCGCGCGTGCCGGGGCCACCGACAACCTCGCCTTGAATGAAACAGGCTCGGAGGGAGGAATCCAGCTCTTCAGTCAACGCTGCGAGCGTGAGGATATCCGCTATCGCTGCAGAGACACAGGCAACTGCTACAAACTGCTTTGGCAACGCGCACGCTGTACCTCGAGGCTTTCTCCTTGGGCGCGCTTTGCTCGCGTCCCCGCCGTCGCTCACCACTCCGTCACCTGCCCGTGCCACCCCGGCCCTCAAAAGCATGCAAAGATTTAAGGGAGGACCACCCTCGTGGGAGTGCCCGGCTACAAGGCTGGCCAAGGGGCGGCACATCTCAATTCTCAGGAGAAGGATGCAAGCGGTGGATGGGCACCCGCTGCTACCCGAACCAAATTCTCCATTCACCTAACGAAACGATGGCTGATACTCGTTACGGAGCCCTGCAAACAGCGACGAAAGGGGAAATACAAAGGAAAATGGAGCCTACAGGCTCTGGCTTGGCAGGAGCAATATCATTGTGGAGGAATGGTCTCATCGAGGTGGCTGCCCGGTGCCACGGGTACGCTGCGGTGCTCATAGCTCGAGCAGTCGCTGCCAAGGCTACTCACCGACCTGGTCTGGACAAAACCCAGCTGCTTCCACCCCTCAAAGTAACTGGTAGTAGATGGCCAGGGTGCACATTTAATATCTAAAGGAGGAACAAGTAGCTTCTCTTCCGAACCTTACAGCCGGCTCCACTGCTGGGATAAAAGGAGGTGGGAAGGGTGCGACCTCCACGTCCCCTGGCAGTGCACGGAGACCCGGCCCGCCACAGGCAGGAGACCCCCAAAGCTGCCCTTTAACTCCGCTTTCCCACCAGGTGAGCTTTGGCAAGCTCTTTCGGCTGAAATCCACCCAGAACTGAGGTTCTTCGAGGGATTTAACAAAATCCATACAACACCTTAGTCCCTTTTAGGCTTAACGATCTTATTCTCCAATCTGCAATTAAAAGGCGTGCAAGGCAGGAGCTCGGGGATCCCGCACTTCGTACAGGCCCTGTACGAACACCTCGAATCCCATTTCAGACCTTCCGAACTATTTAGCGCTTTTTGGGCAGCAGCCGTCGATTACGCGGGGGCTCTCGTCTATTTTGAGCTTGAATTGATTGGCAATTTTGAAGAACGCGCTGCAAATTGCTCTGCTAATCACAGCAACTCCAGCCATGTAACTATATTAAAATAACATCAGTGCTGAGACAGAAAACGGGCAACAGCCAGGAAATGCTGAGCTGAGGTTTCCTGCTCCGGATCCTTCATCTTCCCTGCTTGTATCGGGATGCCGTAGCCTCCCTATTTTTTCCCCCTCCGCAGCGATCTGGTGCCAGATTCCAGATCGCTGCTTGCACCAATTCAACAATAATAACACTTAGTATTTCAATGACGCTTTAAGTTTCCTAAGCACTGGGACGCGTTTTTCAGAAGAGCGAGTGGTTTTGCGGCAGCCGCGCTCGAGCGGCGGGTATTGACATTGCCAGGCTGCGGGCGTCTGCCCGATGCCACCCGCCCGCGGCACACGTCACTCACCGCTGCAGAGCTGCGGCCCTGTATTTTTAAAATGCGAGTGTCAACCGTACCTGGAAAAGGCCACTCGTACAGCTGAAAAATAATGTATCCCTCCAAGGAAACATTGACAGATGCAGAATAAGGAGAAGATTTAAAATTCCTCTTATGCCGAGTTGCCTCTAAATCCTTTTACTGGAGATAGGGAGAGACGGGGCTTATCGACAAGACGGAGAAGCTGGCAATCTGCTCCGAGCACGTGGATGCCTGCGTCTGCCCTCAAGCCCTGTGCAGCTCTGCCTTCCCCCAGGTACCCAGCTCTAAACTGAAAGAGCCTTAGGGAACATCGTCTTCTCCTCCGTTTCCTAACAGCCTGCGAGGAAAGGCCAGGTTTCCATCCCCTGCGGTGAAGACAGCCGGCTCCCTCCCTCCCTCCCTCCCTCCCGCGCTGGCAGGGTGAGATCCCAGCATCTCCCACCAGCGTCTGGAGAACTTGGGGCACCAACTCCCAGGTAAGAGCTCCTCTCTCGTGGAGACACGACGACACCGTGAAGCATGCTTTGAAAAGTACGTTCTGTGTGTGTTATAACAGCTTATAAAGCTTGCAGTTAAGCTTTTAAAAAAAGAAAAAAAAAAAAAAATTAAAAGTTTCATCTGGATAAACCAAGAATCGTCCTTCGGACTCCAAGCAGGGACACACCGGTCCTTGGTTGACCCATGGTCCCGGTCACCGCTATGGGTCAACCAAGCCGTTTGGTCCCGGTCAACCTCCGTGAGGTCAGGCAAGGGGCAGGACCCTGCCCGGGAAGGGGATGTGCTGCACCCACCAGCCGTCCGCACGGGACAGGCATCGGCAAGCGCGGGGCAAACGGCTCTTCAGTAGACGCGGATTAAAAACCTTCAGGCAGAAGAATCTGCCTCCCGTATGCCTACGGGTCTCCCAGTTACTGACTGTCCTAAACAACAGATTAAACAGGGAAGGGGAACAATACCCTCGCTGCTGGCTGACAAACACAAAGGTCGACATGGAAGGATAAATCACCCAGTTCTCCCCTTCCGTGCATTTCACTTACACCGGTGAAATATCCTCTACAATGGATCAAGACAAAGTCAAGTTCAAGAACACGTTTAATGCAGATCTATTCATTTCAAGGAGGGTCTGTACAACGCGTAGCTTTCCCCTTCAAAAATTATTCAAAACTGCATGCTTCCTTTTCATTCTTCTGTATCTTAACATTTAAAAAAGAAATACGGCATATTTGTAATGGGAGAAACGTGTTGTACAAATCATAGCCTGCTGTAAAAAGTATATTTCACAAAGACTTTCCACGGTACAGGGACAAGGACCACTTGTTGATAAATTACTTTCACTCGGAGAGTGGAAAGACATATTTGTTTGTGCCGTAAGTGGTGCTATTGTTGAGCAATTTGATGGAAGTCCAGTAAAATGTGTTGTGCAGGATTTATTTAACCTCATTTAAATCAAATTAACCGATAGGGATGGTGTCTAGGGACAAAGCAGAGTCCTATACATAAATGCACCAAAGCGTATCTTTTGAGTTAAGGAATATCTAGACCGAATCATTCACTTAGGCTGCCCTTATCCCTTTAGGACTTACCTGTAATAACAAGGACCTGAGCAGCTCCATGGTGCAGCTTTGATTCTACACGCATTTTTATGTCACAGGGGGAATGGGCAGCAAGGGACGCAGCGCAAAGCACCACCGTTTCAGATAGCTCCGCAACGCCACTAAGATCTTGTACAAAACCAGAAACCTGCAACGAGAGCAGCCTCCGTTCGAAGCTCAAGACCACGCACGTATTTGCTGATGGAAAGAGGTTTGCTACCACTGCAAGAGCTGCAGGTAGACACGTGCGTCAAAAAAAGAAATGAAAACAAAATCCCCGCTACCATAAAGCCAACGTGGAAACGGAGCCGCAAGCCAAGATGCATTCAAACCACGCAGCAAGCTTTTAAAATCAAAGACACGTGTAAAAAGTGTTTTGGGTAAATGCGGGCTGGGAAGTCTGGGAGAAGAGCCTGGGTTTTGTACTGGGACTCTTCTGCGGCTCAGGGGAAATGAGCTCCGGGGATGTGTGCCGGGGAAACACCACGTCCCCTGCCAAACGAGAAAGTTCATTTTGAAGATTTAGACTGCCGGAAATTAGTGCAGAGCTCCGGATCGCAAAGATAACAGGCCGCCTAAAAATGACCTGGATTTTCATTAGGGCTAATAACTGTGTAAAGAAAACGCTCCCAAATGTGCATTACAAATCCAGTCCGTAGAAGTTCTTCCAAAGGTATCTCAGTGAAAGCAAATGATGTGTGGGCATGTGATTTGCAGCAAATAAGCAATTCTGCCTCCGGGAGCAGCAGCGGGAGCAGGAGCTGGCGGGGACGGAGGCTGCAAGGGAAGCGGGGGGCAGGCTGAGCCTCTGCCGGGGCTGGGACGGGAAGCAACCAAAACCTTTGCCGTGGCCCAGGACCTCCGGTGAACTCTGCCTGCACAAGCGCCTACAGCTCCAAAGCAGGAATCGATCAAATCTCCTCTTTGCTGAACAAAATGCAGTTGCAACCCGGGAGCTTGGGGAAGTCCCGCACGGAAGGTGAGCGGGCGGAGGGGCTGGGCGCCCGGTCTTGTGCTGGCACAGCACCAGGCGGTCAAATACAACAAGTTGCTGTCACTGCAGGCTTTCTGCTGATGAAATGGAGATGTTTTCCTGATGAAGAATAGGAGAGGACCTCCCGCGTGGTCTAGCAGACACCGACATAAGCCGGCACTGTGAAAAAGTCAGCCTACGTCTTAGCAAGAAAGATGAGAGCGACGACCCACTGAAGAAACTTAAAAGCGATGCATAAATTAAGACTTAAACTAGTCCTCTAGCTGTGTCCATGGCTCTCGTCTAAGGAAAAGACATCAGCGCAACGTCCTAAAGTCACTTAGAGGATTCCTGTCCATTACCATGGAGATGTGACGCCGTGAATGATGCAGCAGGCAGAGCCTGGTTTTTCACCCTGGATCTCAAAAATGGGGATTGGCATGTCGAAGTATATCTAAAGCACAGGGGACAGGCTGCTTTCACAGCAGGACGAGGCCTGCAGCAATTTAAAGTGATGGCTTTTGGCTTGCCACGTTGGAGAGGTTAATGGAGAAGGTATTGGACGGCATGTCTCTCAGCCTGTTTGTTAAACCGACCTGATAGCCCGGTGCATGCTAAAAATCTCTGAGCAGGAACTGATAAATGGACTGCAGGAAGCTCAGGGCTGCAAAGCTGAAACTAGACCCAAAGAAATGTGAGTTGTTTCAAAAAGAGCCAATTTACCCTGGGCACGGTGAGGTGGAAGCTGTCACCGCCTAAATGAGAACAGAAGCTGTCAGGACCGGCCAGCCCCTCGCACGCTCCTGGATGCAGAGTTTCAAAGGCCTTGGGTTGTGTTATAAAAGGTTTATTTGCAAGTTTGTCAATATTTCGAAACACTGTGTGGGAAAACAGAGCTCTTTTAGGGGCAAGCGATGCAGGACATAGCACCCCAAGAGCTACAGCCTGGCTCAGCCCTGGTTTAAAATGCTTTTATGGGATGGATGACAGTTTTAGGGCTTCTGCTTCGGGTTCACTCCCACCTGAAAAACACAAAGGTCTTGACAGAGGAGTGGTTTATCACAGCAAAAACTAAGCGCTGTGGAAAAGAAGCAATTAAGCCACTCACAGTGATTAAGTCCATAAAACATTTTCACTGCTATTTGTCTGGGAATAACTTGCTAGAAATGACAGACCCCGCTTATGTGTAATAGGTTTAGGAAGCTGTAGAAATCCCACGGGACGAGATGCCAGGCGTCCAGGCATCCTGCAGCTCTATGATTTTGCAATCCAACGCAGCCCAGGGCCCAGCAAAGGTTGCACTGACGCCTTGGCTGCAGAGCCGAACTGGGAGGCAAACCCCGTCCGACGGGAAAGAGCAAAGCTCTTGTGCGCGGGAGGAGAACCGGGCCCAGAAAAAGAGGTCTGAAACAGTGGAAACCTGTGCTAGAAAACAGACACGGCTCAGATCACCATGCATGTAATTACAGGGGGGTTTGCCAAGTATTGCAGCAAAAAAAGCCAAACCCAAAGAAGCGAGGAAGTAACTGAAAACCACAGCTCAGGGCAAAGATCTCCAAGGTTCATGTTGACTGAAGACATCTTTAAAATCTGAGAATATTAAACGTCTCCTGGTCTTTTTCTTTAACAGAGAGGCTTGCATCAAGGAAATAACCTACGACAACAAGTTTGGGTCTCTACCCGAAGCGACCCACGGAACTGGGTGCAGTAACTACTGGGGTAAGGGCGGAGGCGCAGAGGATGCTCGCCAGCCCCAGGGCTCAATCTACATCTCTACGTAGGGAACAATGACGAGCTGCCGCTCAACCGCACGGACAACAGCAGTGCAAACCAGGGCTGGGAGGAAACCGGATTTTTTCCAGCATCCCCTTTGGCAAAAAAGGCTCGCAGTCGTGATTTTGGCGACCCGTCCACCTTTCACCTCTGCGCTGATGCTCCAGGTCAGGCTGGTTTCCCGCGGGAACCTGCCGTGCTCCGTTAGCCCATGGACAAGCGAGAAATTTCCACGCACAAACCCGAGCCCCGGTAAGATTTATTTACGCAGGGGTGAGTAGTCCGGTTACGTGTCTCAGTCTGCCAGGTGACAAATGCCCTCGGTTCCCATTTACTTCAAGATGTGCCGAGAGCCTTTCAGAAATTAAACCTCTTTATTCCAAGGTAAATGACGCATGTTTTGCTGTACAATCTCTTTGCCTATTATCCCCCGTGCCCATTACTGAATGCAGGTGTCACAGATGGTGCAACTCCATCGTACTGAAGGGCTTTCGTCCTCCTTTCTTTGAGCGAGTAATATTTTCTCTCAGTAGCAACCAGATCTCTGGGCTGAATTGGCTCAGTCGTGTCAGGTCACTGCTGTAACTCCCCTGCCTACCAGCACAGATTTCTCGTCTAGCTTATTGTTGCTTTTCCTGGCATTGATTTGCTAATATTTCATTAATATATCCCTGATATGTGTTCTTTGTATAGCTTGGGGAAAAAAATGACATCGTTACTCTCGCTCTTTAGACCCGATTGTGGGAGGGGAGTGAAGTGCCACTGAATTTATGCGAAGATTTAAAAGGATGCTATCAATTTGAAACTCACAAAGTACTTCAATTTTTTTTTCACCTCAGTTAACAATCTAGCAGCGCTGTAGAAGTGAAGGATTTGAAACGATCTAAATTTAGTGCTCCCAGCTCACCCAATGTGATCAGCTCTGACTGTTTGGTGTTTTTCCCAATGCTTGAGCTCCTGGAGTCAAGCGATGACATGACAGTCTCACCTAAAACAAAAGTACGTGTCTAGCCCACCAGACTGCAAAGAAATACTTGAAAATATGAACCAAGTACGAGCTAGAGGCTCAAAAAACAACACGCAAAAAACAAGCACATAAAAGAAACGAAGAGGTTTTTTTTTTTTTAAATTGCGTGATTTAAGCCAGTCTTACAATTTCTGAGCATGTAAGGATTAGCCATGTTCCTTATCTTTTACCAGTTATCCAGTCTGTTCAGATTTTACCCCGAGCTCATCCTTACGCATCCACAGTCGCTACAGCTCCTGTTCTGGTTTACCTACACGTCACCGGTGCATTAAATGCTGTTGATTTGCTTGGAGATACAAAGCTACAAGACATTGTATTATTTCCCCCTTTTTACAGGGTTCAAACTAAATAAAATGGTTTTGGATGGCAAATGAAACTGGACTTGAAGTAACACGCAAATAATAGTTCTGTTTGGTACCAATTCACTAGGCAAAGGTCCCTTTTACATGCACGAGCATTTTCTCACACTACAAGCTAAAGAAAAACTAAAGGAGTACAGGAGATTTTCTGGAAGCCACATATTCTTGAAAATCTTATAACGTGTAGATGTGTATCATCCGTAAAAATATTCCACAGCAAGTTAAAATCTATCTTTTAAAAACACAGCTCTAAAATGGCTCAATGGACGAAAACCATTTTTGGTTTTCAATTTTTTATTTTTTTTTTTTTTAAATTGCATCTGGGCTGACAGCTTGAACACTGAGTTGCAGCCCGTGAGACAGAAATACCAACTCAATCTTAACAGTAGTGCTGCTACCAGTTGCTATAATGATCTTAATCAAAGAGTATTGTGATAAAAAAAGGACTCTGGTTTGACTGCCTTTGGCATATCCTAGATAGCACAGTGTCCAGATTTCACATGCTGCAGTCGGAGAAGTGAACTTCCCTCTACGGCAAATCGCTCCCTAATCCCTTCGCTAGTAAAAGGGTACGTGGGCGGCAGTCCCAAGATTCTTGAAACTCCGGGTTATCCCTCTACACCCCAAAGTCCGTGGGAAGCCAAGGGGAGAAACGCTCCCTCTTGCTCCTTCCCCTCTTGCCCTCCCCGCAGCAGAACCGCTGCCTGCTGTTGGGAGGGACTGCGCCGGGCGAACCAAGATGTTAAACCTCCATTAACATGCACCGACCTCGCGTTTTTCGAAACCAGAGTGCTGCTGCCGGGTGACAGCGTGGGATTTCCACGCCGCATTACACCAAACACAAGCACACGTTCGGAGGCAGACGCGTACGCGCGGCCGAGCGCCGGCGGTTTCGCCATCATCGTAGCATCCACGCAAAAAAGCCAGCGGGAAGGCTAAAGCCAAGGAACCTGGCTAAAAGGTATTCGAGGAACCGAAGCGACAGCTTTGCCGAGTTGCTGACGGTATTTCACAGCCTCGTCTGGGCTTAAAAGACCTGCTGCCCGCGACCATCTCCCCTCGCCGGATCCCCGCCGTCGCCCTCCCCGCTGCCGCGCGCGGTACCCACGGATGCCGGGCGGGATCCAGCCCTGCGATGCTCAGAGCCGCACAGGCGCAAATTATCCCGGCTGTGAAAATTTTACGGTCTAATTTGTGGCAAAATGCAACAGGTGCTACAACACAGGCGGGGGAATGTGAGGAGGAGGAGAGTAACACCAACGGGAACAAGTGCCTAGATAGACAAGACATGCACAGGGAGATGCTCTATTTAAATACTATGCCAGTTAAAAGTTAAGCAAACAAGTCGATGAAACAAACAATGCGCTCCCACCTCCCACCAACGGAGAGATACCACGGCAGAAATAGGTCGTGTAAGTTCAGATAATGAAAGCATATAATGAAATACTATTTATGCCACGTAAATATGCCACGTGGCTGTGTATCTGGTAGATAGAGGCAGCTGTAGCAGGATGTCTGCGTCTGCGGGCACGTCAGTAACTGCGCTAAGAGGCTTTCCCTCCGTTAGGCAGGCTGCAGAGGAAGAGGTCTGTCTGCAACCAGAAAGTCGTGTCTCGCGTGGGTCACGCATGTGCCCGGGCTACAACACAAGACATTTGAAAAGCATCGTGCGCTTGGGACGCATCTGCCTGCATCGAACCTTACGACCTCCTGGGAAGCTGCACCGCCGGGTGAAAGCAGAAGGAGAATGGCTCTGAAGGCAGCAAGGAAGCCGGCAGTCCGGTATCCCGGGTCGAGCCAAGCGAGAAGCCAGAGAGAGAAGCTGCAGTCCACACTCCCTCCTGGGCAGAGGGCACTTTGCCCTGAAAAGACTTGAACGACGATGCTAATAATAACAACCTCTAAAAGCCCGAACGTATTTATACCAGGGAAAACTGAAAAACAAAGAGTTAGCATCTGTCACCAGCCCTCGCTTGCCAAGATGCAGCATCCAAAGTACTTCTTCGAGTCCAGATTGGCAATCCTGGGCAAGCCTGGCCAGAGCGGCATGGGTACGTGATCCGCACGCCTGTCACCAGCCCGGACACCCTGCCCGTGTCCCAAAGACGCCGGCACCTCCTCCGCCGAAGGGCACCCCGCAGCTCCCCCTCGGGGTGCAGGGGTAGGTCCCCAAACCCCCCGGGAGGACAGAGGGTGACGAGCACGATGGGTGCCGCGGCTGAAGGACGCGCTCTGCCTGTTCCCGTCGCGCGCCTCAACTCAAGGCTGCTTGGGCCTGTTTCCAGAAAATTCTTTTTCGTTGGAAAGAGCCAACGCAGTGTGAAGGTGTTTCAGCTCCGCGAGGGCGTCTCTAGTGTCCTGCTGGAGAATCTACTATGCAAAAAAGGAGAAATGACAGAAATGCAGCTCACTTCATGGTTATCTCTAAGCACAGGTTAATTACGGTGGTTTAGATGGTAACAACAGTTCTGTAGCTCCTGCGCAGAGAGAGGAACAGAGGTATTTCATGGGCAGCTAACAGAGAGGGCTGAGAGATGACACGTACGTCTGTAACTCCGCGTTAGCTTTCCTCCCTAACATGGTTAAGCCACAAACTCTCCGTCATTTCCTAATTTGCAAACCAGACTATTACTGTCTTTAAAGTTGACGCTTACTTCACTGTAGTTACCAAGGATGCCAATATATAAGGTGATGTTCCTTCTGTGTGTTATTACTAAAATAACTAAAGATCACTGGCTGCGGTATTACTGGAAACAAAACAATAAAATTTTCATTTCACTCCAGGAAAGTGTCTTTGCTAGACAGAAACATTCTTACCCTTGCACCGTGCCTATTTATTGGGGAAGCAAAGCACAAATAGAAATAAGAATAAATGTTCAAAGGGAAACATGAGTAGGTTTAGGTGCAACTTTAGGCTTAAGAACAGCATTGTTTTACATAGCTACGATCGAAATAGATGTTTCTTCCTTATTAGCTGCAATTAAAATAGCTATTTTGTTTGAATTTCCCTCCTCTGCACTTAAGTTGCACCAAATCCACAGCCCTGCGTGAAGTCACGAGTGGGAAAGACATCACTGGAAAAGGAACAAAACTCCGAAGTGGAACGGGTGGATATCCATTGTCCATGTCCAGCAAAACGCCAGCAGTAACCAGACCCCATTCATTTAAATCGCGTGATGCTGGTACAGCTATGCCGAGCATCAATGGGAAGAGCTGACAAAATTCCCCTCTTTTTCCCCTTTTTTTCCTCCCAGTGCCGTGTGCTCGGCAGAGGGCAAGGCTTGCTCTCTCGCACAGTCCCGGTGGAGGGAATTGCTGTGGATAAAGATGCCCGACGCAGGCGAAAGCCCGGTGCCGAACAATTGTCACCTGCCAAGCCAGGCGGCAGCGCCGCACTTCACCCACTGACCCCTCGACACACGGAGTGCTACGTAGCACCCCAGGGAGCAGCAACGCGGCTGGACGAGATTCTGCCAACGAGAAAAAGAATAGAAATAATAATAATTAAAAAAAAAATTAATTAAAATGCTGCCTCAAAGTCTTTTCAACCAGGAAGGGATGGATGTACGCAGGAGCGAGGTGGTGCAGATGGGTGCAGCGTGTACCGGGGGCTTGGCGGGGTCCAGCAGCGACGGGTCCCGCAGCGACGGGTCCAGCACACCCGGGGCCTGTCCCCGCCGTAGAACCGCAGCCAGGATCCAAACCCATCACTCGTTTGTACTGATGCCAGCCTCCAGTAACTCTGCGGACAGCAGAGTAACTGAGCTCTCGCTGCTAAAAAGGCCTCTTTGAAAGTATTTGAGTGTCTTACATAAGATTGCTATAAACTGGTACCAAAAAAGAAAGCAAGTAATTACGCTACTGCCTGTAAGCTTTGATTCTGTGCTGTTTGGGAACAATCTTAGGATTTTTTGTTAGGCTTATGAGGGTAATGCCGAGAACAGCAAAGGTTTGGAGGTGGGGTGGTCTGGCTTTCCAGCTCCTATGTAGAAAGCAGGTTTCCTTAGAATTTCACAGCCTCACAGGCAGGACTAAAGAGAAGCAGGAGACATTTCTGCCCTTTCCTAGCAGCTTATGTATTATTCCTTAAAAAATAAAAAATAAAAAAAAGGAAGAGAAAAGAAAAACTTTCAGAGAAATGCGGTGCCTTTATTCCCCTGTGTTGTTTAAAGCTTTTTTGATGGCACCACACAATGAGCTTTCTTCGGGAAGTAGAACAGTAGCTTTGCCTTAGACCACAGTAAAGCAGTTACAGCTTCAGTGCCTTGAGAAGGTGGTGGATAAAATAAAAAAAAAGGAGAAGAAGAAAGAGAGAATGAATGAGGGTACAATAGGGAACTTGAATCACTGAGAGAAAGGAAGAAAAAAAAAAAAAGAAGACAGAAAAGGCATCAAGTGTAGGTATAATTGCAAAGCACCAGCACACTTCTGGCACCGGGGAAAAAAAGGAATTGTAGATGATTCAGGAGCATGACAAAGAATCCCTTCAACAAGTTGTCTTTTATCACAACTTTGCTGCTGTACAGCTACACTGCAACAGGGAGAAATTGCATCATGTCAACAGCAAGTTTATAAAGATAAACTGACTCTGAAGACAGTGGAAATATGCTGGCAGTTACTTTGTGTTTCGCTTATCATGCTGCAATAAATTCACCGAGAACAGCATAAACAGGATATTAGAAACAAAAATACACTTGCACCTAAAAGGGTCAGCCCCGTAATATCCTGGGGCGCAGTCCCGGCATGCATCGACCGCCGGCGGAGGTGGAAAGGTCCAACCCAGCCTGTGCTGCTGAGCACCCGCGTGCGCGGGGAGAGCGCGCAGCCCAGCGCCCAGCCCGCTCCCCGGCTCCCCCGGGATCTCGGCTCCCAAACCGCAATCCCCGACGAGCGAAGCGGAGGGGACTCAAATTCAGGCTCTTGTTTAAAACAGAGCAGCTCCTTACGCCAGCTATCACAAAACACGAAGCCATCTTTCTTTGCAGCGAAGACTGAAGTCTCCCAATACAAAGTGCAGTAACGCTATGAGCTTACGGCTAAAATATTGACTGCGTACGGGTGACCGAGTGCCGCATCACGGTTTTTTGGCCCGAGGGCGGTGGCAGGACACCAAGAACTGCCGACAGCTAAAGGGACCTTTCACTGCCCTGCGTGGGAACTGAAACACAGGGGTTAAGACCGTGTCTGCGGGGACCAGAGAAACCCTTACGAAGCACCTGCCCCAGCAAAACAGCAGCTTTGCCCTGGCAAAGCCTAAATGATGAATGAGTTAGGAGCTCGGGAATGAAATACTCTTCACCGCCTCTTTCTGATCATTCGCCAGCCAGGGCGGTTGCCCTATTGTATTGAAGGGCTTCTCCTGCTTCCTTTCGTAGGCTCCTTCGCCCTCCTCCCCGGCCTCACCCCTCCGCTCCATCCCAGAGAACGGCTGCTGGTTTAAATGCAAATAGTGCACATGCAGGCACAGGATCTTTTTTTAAATTCTGAAAGCTGAGACTTCTAAGTTTATCTCAGAAGGACACTGGAAAGATGAATAGAGAGAAATTATGCAGAGAAAGAGAAAATATTCAAAGAGTAGAATTATGTATGCATAATTGCCTGGCTCCCTGGGGTGCATGGGCGAGTACACCAAGTCACTTTGTGAAATCATTCCCCACAACTCCTGTATCCTAATTATAGTGCTGTAAGCGGGGAGAAGCTAATTTTTAAACAGTCCTGATGGGGTAACTGGAGGAACCATGAGGATGCTGTTAACCCCTTGCCTACTGAGGGTCTTCAAGCAAAGAAGCAAACACAGAAGAAATAAATGAAATGCCAGCGAACCCAACGCATCGTCCTCTGGTTGATTTAAAGGTGTCCAGTACGAGACCCAGCAAGCACAAGCCTTCAGGCTAGTGGGGAAAAAGGGCAGACCTGAAGAAACGGGCCAGAATGAAAAAACCACCAGTAAACATGACCTCTGCCCAGACTCGAAGAAGTCTGGAGTCAGCGTTACGGTGCTTCTGCGTCCCTTTGCTCTGTACAGCACGTTCTCAGCCAAAACCTTTATAAGACCTAAATATGCCTGTACAGGAACCACTTTACCCGTCCAGAAAATGCAGCCACAGCTGCGTGGTACCTCGGCACGTCCCCCAGTGCAACACGGCTACTTGCAGCAGAAAGAGCTCAATTTGGTGCTCCCTGAAAGCAGCCGGCTGGTTCGCACGGGAAGGACCTGGTTCCAGCGAGGATCTGCTAAATACGACGCCTTATCGCACCCACGCAGGTCGTAGACATCGATGCAACAGCGAGCGAGAAAGGTCAAAACTATGTATTTTTGATCCATTACCTATGCGATGCTCGAACCTGACTTCTTTCACAGGAAAAATAAAAGGCAGGACAGCCCTACCTTCAACTGTGCTCTCACCCTGCCCTGCGATCTCAGCTAACGCAGAAATCAGCCACCAACCGCCTTTTATTCTCGCCACGCTCAACAACTAAAAGCACTCCTGGAAGTCCCTAAACTCGGATATTTTGACTAAAACTGTCACTAGTATTTTGACCAAATTCCCTTCAAATTTCTCAGCCTGGTAATGTTTGTTCCCATTGACTACAAACACCTTAAAGCGTTCCAATTAGCATTGTTTTTCCTTATTGGAATAGATGCAGGCACACAATATTTAAAAGGAAAAAATGATAAAATACTCCATTTACCCATCTTAGGCAGGCAAAGAATTATTTTTTCTCCCTGCCATACATTGCACAATACCACTAAAAGCATGAAAACGCCACTTAGGGCTTCCTCGCCGGGGCCGGCAGGGACGCAGCACAGGTACCGGGCTGCGGCCGTTTCAGCCCTCTCCACGCAATGCCTGGACTCCAACATCTGTCGCCGAGGGAAAGCGAAAAGTGAAGGCTTTCACTCCAGACTGCATTATTTTGATTCCCCTGGGTATTCAGGTCTTTGGATTTCTACCACGCTCGTTCGCGGAGGGCTTCCCATGGCTGTCCCCCCAGCAGGAGCCAGCCATGGAGATGGATCTCCTTCAGCGCGTGCAAAGGTCTTAGGCTGGGTAATGGAAGGCAAACACTTGCAGTTCCCCTCTCTGAGAAAAGCCACCTCCCAATTTATAGATATCCATGAGATTTAAGACCAGAAGACCATTTAAGAGGACCTCCTACAATAATAAGCAATTAAATCTTACCCAGTCACCTCTTTGTTGAGGCCAATTATTTGTTCAGAGAAGATTTTCCAGAAAGACGTGCTTGACTTCAAGCGTTGATCTCAGCACGTGAAGAACTCTCAGCACACTCTTACAAGTGATGAACTCTCTGCCAAGCCCATATTAATATCTAACCCTTACATTCTAAAAATTAAATATTCAAGTCAAATTGAATAGTTATTTTTTTGGCCGAAGTAATAGACACAATTTTACTACTTAATCCTCTCACACTGTCTCCAGCTCACTCAAATTACAGCCATTTGAACTGTGATCTAAGCTCCCCTGTGCTTTACGAACTAATTAGACCAAGGACAGCCAAACTTCCCAATTTCCTGAATACTAAAATCTTCATCTGGCCAAGAGCCGCAGGACGAGCACCACACGGCGTGCAAAGAGGAGCAAAGAGCAGAAGCAGGTCCCAGGTGGGTGACTTGGCCCCAGGGACATCCCAGTGCCTCCCTCCCGTCGGCCGTAAGGCAGGGGGAACAACCACGATGACTTGAAAAGAAGAAAATCAGACCAGACTGGAAGAGATAATTATTCTCCTGCATATTTTCTATATTTCCCTGGAAAGAAATGTTCTGTTCACTCTGAAGAAAGCACGTCATTTACAGACCCTCATTAGACATGCGAAGGACCAGACCTGCAGTGCCATTCTTGGAGGAGCAAGAGGTGATAGCAATGGTGAGGGACTCCTTTATGGGAACCAAGGGACCCAGACCCACCTTCCACTCTTTCAGAAGAGGGCCACAAGCACCAAAAGAACAGGATATTCTGAAGTTGTTGCACTCGGCAAAAGGAAACATGGACTGCAACGTCGTCCCTTCTCTCTGGACCAAAGATCATTTCAGCATTCAAAGAAAAATGAGTAAGTTCTATGAGGAAAACCCGATGGAGAGCCTCAAAACCTTGTTCTTCAGGGCACTTCCCCCAAAAGAGGAGATTCTGGTTTATAGTCTTATTTTGGGTGATGGTGGGATGCCAGCGCTCTCCTGGTGATGCTGTCTTTGAAAACCTCAACAAGGAGTGCTCAATTTGGCCAAGTTCAGATGGCCCCTCAGGCGAGCAGGTTTCAGCTTGTACCTTGTATCATTCCCTGGCATGTCCTCTCCAACAAGGGGAGGATGATACAACAACGTAAACTTAAGTAGATTTGGGGTGGCATCTAGCTGTGGCACACAAGGTCACCACTGTAAAATACAGATACACAATACCGTCTGTGCAAATTTACTTCTCTTGTTCCTGGGAGAAGAGAGAAAACAAAACTCCGGGGGTAATAACATTTAAAAACGGATGCAAAGAAAGAGTTTGAGGATGAGCAGTAGGGCTGGGACCACAACATGGTGACAGGAGCACCTCGTCTCTAGCTCAGATCTGGACCCAGATCAGTAGTGAACCAAGAATTTCCTGATAAATGGTTTATTGCTGAGCCTGTTTTTGAGCCTGCCGTAGACATCAGCAGCATGATAGCTTCCTGCTTGACAGTACGACAGAAATGACAACACCTAAGCAGAGACTGGAATTGCTGTCCGCGCTTAAAGGTGGCCCCGTCTGAACAAGAGTTTGTAAATAAATTTGCACCACCTGGGTTAAGTTCTGTGGGTGAGCTTCAGGGTTGTCAATATAAGACCCATCAACCACAGTAACTTCATATTATCATTATTATACGTCAAATGCCCAAAGGTATTCCCAAAGAAGAAACACGTACGGACGTCACGATGATACAATCCTGCATTCAGTTTGGTGCAGCATCATTGCGTTTGCCATCAGCAATGGGGGAGGAGGTCAGAGGGGGCAGAAAGGCTACAAGCGTGAGGTCACAGGCTTACTCAAGAAGACTTCATAACGCCAGATATGTCCACTGCCCTTTTATACCGTCACTTCTTGCAGACAAGATGTTACAGAAGAGTTTAAGGAGGATCTGTAGGCACAGAAGATATTCCTGCAGGAGCCTGTTCAAACCACTTTCAGCCTAACACAAGAGCAGGCTTGCAAGTGTCGGAAGGACACAGCCAGGATAATCCCCAGGAGATGCAACGGGGCGGAGAGGCAGAGACTGAGGACCAAGGACCACTGGGCAAGGGCAGGAAGGAGGAACCCTAGAAGAAGATTGAATTCAGGCAGATTCCCACAAGGATTTGCAAAGTGGCTAAGAGGGTGTCAGGGGACTGAGGACAAATCCGCTCTAGTTGCTTAGCTGGGTCCTTGGCACCTCCTGGAGACACATCATCACGTTGAACTGGGCCACTCCACGGTGGGGAGGTTCTGAGATGGGTCATCCTGCAAAGTAAGATCCAACCAAGCCCTGCCCCAGAGTCAGTCTCTCAGCAACGCCAAAGAACAGGCCTAGAGGAACAGGGTGCATGTGCCACTCTTCCACCCTTAGAGAGCTTCAATTCGGCGTGGATGATCTTATGACAAGATCGATGAATCCTGATATAGCAGCACTTGAGATAAATGTTGCTTCAGAAGGGCTCTTGTGTGAGTATTTGGAGTGAAGAGGAGTTTGGGAGGGACGGATGACGAATGAGAAACAAAGGAACATCACCAGCTGTTGGAAGCACTGTACCACCTTTTGTACAAACACACCTTTCTCGCTGTGATACTTAAAACTACCTGCAAAATTATTTCCTATTTCCAAACCTTCTTCCCGTAAGCACTTGCAAAAGCGTTTTTGCATCCGCACCGAAAACAGCTATGCACGTGTACGATACAAAGAGAGTTCCTACGTAATTTGCTCAAATGTGCTCCTGCAGCCAGGCAGCCGCGGGTAAGCGGCATCCGCAGCAGCTTTCGCATCCACGCCTGCACCGGTGAGTGCATCCCCCTCAGCTCCACGTAGGCGAGCGCTGCGCTCGCCACCTTCCTGCAAGCCCCAGGTTCTTTGGAGGGATGCACTCCGAAATCCCGGGCATCACGAACCTCACGCTGCTGCGGACCTGCCAGTACCCCGGGACGTTACAATGGTTAAACACCTCCAAGAAGAGCGCGACGGGCTACATCTCCAAAATGCCTCTAGTTAGACTACAACCACGTCAACAGAAAAACAATCATCCTGATGCCTCTCGAGACAAAGCCGCCGGCAAGCGCTGCGCAGCGCGTCAGCACGAGCACCGGAGGCTCGCCTCTGCGAAGGGCTGGTGGCACGCGTGCTCGGCAGCGCGCAGCACAGAGCGAACCCCAGTCCCCGCAAAGCCAAGAGCTAGCTAGGGGCTGAGGCACACCAGTGAGCAGGATATGCAATCTAGACCCGTAGACAACAGCTTCTTCAGGGACCCGATTCCCATAATCAGGTAGTTTTTAATTTCCGCATTGACTTTAATTTAAAAAAAAAAAAAAAAAAAAAATCACACAAAAAATCAAGACTCTTCCCCATCCTTCGGCCAGGTAAAATCACGTAAAAGCTCCCAGCTCTGGCTGGCCCAACGGACAGTATGAGGAAGGGGAGGGAATGTTTATAAAACGTTTTTAAACAATTCAATTTTAAAGCAATTTGTGCGCAGCGGCAGTAGGCAGTCTTGACTGCAGCAAACAGACAGCAGGCTGGATCAATTGCGGGGTGGAGGTGGGTGCAGGAAAGCAGGAGCAGCAGACTGTGGCATTGAGGCTAATAGCTTTGTAGCAATTTATTCAGCGAGAAATACTGCATAGAGCAACACGGGGGCCTGCCCAGAAAGTAGGCAGAGAGTATGGCAATGCCGTGGAGGGAGATGGTCCCCGACTCCAGAGCGGCAGAGAGGATCAATACCAAACACTCCAGGAAAAGCAGGAAACTCTTCTTCCCTTACAAAAAATAAATAAATGACAATTAATGGATCCAATCAGGCCATCTGCAAAAAAAAAAAAAATTTATTGAAGAAACATCACACAAAAGCCCCCCCCCAGCAAGATAAAAGCTTCAGCGCTGTCACAGCATCGCTCCTGGTACACTCCTTCCTTGCAGTCTGCACCTTTAGGGGTCCATGGCCCTGCCACCTCACCCCAAAACAAAATCCTGCTGCCAGCAATGGGGACGGGCTCTTCATTTTCTGGACCAGTGACAAGGGAAACCCCACGGAATAATTTCCCACCCCTTCCCCAGCTTGGTCCCACCTCACTTCTTCAGCAGCAAAGCTTTACCTGGGGACATGCCACAATGTCCCCTCTCCCTGGTGGCCTTCACCTCTGCTTTGGATGAATATTTAAGGAATGGACAGGGAGAGCTAATTTTGGGACAGAACAAAGGGAAATGGCTTTCTGGAACCTCATTTTGACAAACGAGCAAAAAAATCGCACTGATCGTTATGCGTGTCCTGTGATGCAAGCTCAAGAGCTCTGGATCTCCTTACAGACAAAATTTGCTCTGAATTGCTCCTGCTGGTGTTTGCAGCCCAAGGATAATGCGATGCTCTTTCCACATCACACTATCTCCATGCCCAAGCACATATGGTCTGGCTAAATAAGAAGCCTTGGAAAGGCTGTCAACAAGACTAGAGGAAGGTGTGCATCTGTGCAGAAACATATGCATGCCCTAGCACTGCACAGCGAGCCACAAAAAGGATGCTCATGCCCAGAATCCCACCGAAACCTGCCCGGGTCCCGCAGAACCGTGGTGCAGGACCAGTGACGCTGCTGCTGCCGCTTTCGCAAACCCTTCCCCTCGCTTCCTTTGTGCTGCACGACCGAAAACCCATCAGTCCGCTTCCAAGGACCCTCTTGCCAGGGTATCTAAAGATGATGCTCCCTCGAAACTCGATCAGCACAGGCTTTCACAGCATTGCTGCTCTGGCCCTCATTTGTACACCCACTTATGTGTTTGCTTCAAAGTACGTGCTTTATGCTCATCTATGAAAATCTCCCCCATGGTACTAAAAGCAATGGAATAATCTACTATTTCAACTCGCTTCCCTTAGAGAATTCTGCAGTTTAAAAAAAAAAAAAAAAAAAAGAAAAAAGAAAAAAACCTGGTTGGATTTGATTAAACCTTTGGAATCTCTCCAATATTTCCAGTTATTCCATCTGTAGAAACACTCTACTGGCACTTGGCACATTTATAGCATTAACTGCCTTCTAAATCAGCAGCAGTTCTGCCTAACAATTTGGCATTTGCGCATTGCCTTGTAAATTACCCACCTTACATCTCTGGGTACGAGGACCGTCCCCTCCAAAAAGCCTATTACTGCCTTGTAGAAATTCTTCAGGAAGAAAATATCTTCTTATGGGCTTGTCTCTTGACAAAAAGAGGGGGGGAAATGGCATTCGGTGGGCACGGTATTAACACTGTGGCTCATGGTGTTACTATGGCAGTAAAATGAAACCCAATGCAACCAGCTGGTTGCTATACTGCTATTAGAGCCTCCTTTCTGTTTTTGACCTTTCTAGAACTCTCCAAAAGGCATTAATCTGTTCAAAACCCATCCAGGATCTAAAGCGCGACGTAAGGTGAAGGTGTTGGCGAAGCGGTCCTCCCGGCGGGCACCGCACAGGGAACAATTAGATTCCGCCAGCGAGGATTTGCTTGCTTTTTTTTGTGCTACTGCACCGCAAAGTCAGGAACCAGGCTAGGAACGGCTGCAGCTCCAAATCAAGCCACAAAGCAGCAGGAAACCACTCAGCAATATCAGCAGCGATTTGTGCATTTCTTGGTTGAAAACAAAGAGCCGCGAAGGTCGGCATTATTACCACCCCGCTTCCAAGTCGCCTCTCCTCTTTTGTCTACCCAAATCGTTGGAGGCAAAAAAACCTCCCCTTCCCAAACAGCTCCCGGCTCCAAGCTTTTTTGAAAACCCTTTCTCCTTATCTTTATCCACACCTGACCCATTCTTCTTACGCCTCCCCATCGACAAAGTGTAGGAAAATCACCAAATTAAGCGCCCAGCTCATGCCCTCCTGCGGAACAGCTTTCTCCCTTGCCTGCACCTCAGACCTTGTTTTCTGCTGCTGAGCTGCGCTCTGGTTAGCTCGTCCTTCCTAGCACGGATTTGGTCTACAGACTGGAGGGGGGGAGGAGGGGGGAAAAAAAAAAAAAAAGAAAAGGACAAGGCAAAAAAGAAAAGAAATACATTGAGCTAACGCTCCTCCTCCTGCCTTTTCCTTCTAAAATATGCCTTACTGGTTTTTACACGTATTATGACCCTGTAGCGTTAGAAATCCAGGGTCACCTGAGGACTTTGAGACGGTCACTGTGCCGTGCATCGTGACCGCTTGGAATTCGACAGCAAGACAGAGTTCAGAGCTTTGTGCTTAAAAAGGGCTGGCCGCGATTGTTGGGGCTGAAAAGGATTTTCTTCTTGTTTCGCAGGCGGAGATCCAACACACGGAGCTGAACCGCTCCGATCCTGTCCCACAACAAGAAGTAGTGACTCAAACCGGCTTACTCATTATCATTCTTTTGGAATTAGTGACTTAGTTAATGCTCCCCATGCTAACATTTAAAAAACTGCATTTTTTTCTGTTCTTTTGTATTCTATACTCTTCCCTCGCTTGGTGCGTTTCTTCTTTTAACTCCAAGGAGGAATGATTTCCCTTGGCTGCAGTTAACTGCAACCCGCAGCGGCAAGGACCCACAATTTGCTTCCCCTGTCTTTAACCAGTTCGTCAAGTGGAGCAGGATCCCACCCTACGTCCCACCACGTATCGGCAAGACCCCGTGCCGTGTCCATAAGCCCGGGGTTGCGGGTGCCGAGGCACCTGTAGTTCCCCGGTGAATAGCTTCACCCACCCCTCTGCAAGGGGCCGGCGGGGACTCGGTGTCAGAGGGACACCAAAGGACGCCGTTGCCCCCCGAGCTCGGCAACATGCCCCAGCGCCAGCGTGTCCCTCGTGCCTCCGGCCCGGGCCCTGGGTGAGGTGCGGGGGCTCTCGTAACGCCCCTGCGATGCTCCAGCGCTGGCCCAGCACGGGGGGCTGGAGCAGGAAAAAGCACCGTTGCCGTGAGGCTTAGAGAAGGAGAGATGACCTGAGCGAAACGCTCCCGCGAACGGGGCGGCAGGCGCTGGCCTCTCAGACCACCGAGAAAACAGACGAGTCTCAACTCCGTGGCCGCTCCGCACTTGATGAAAATGTCTGCTCCCTCACACACACACACACAAAATTTAAAAAAAAAAAAAAATACAGCTCTCCCTGCAGCCAGCGATGCATACTAGATGACTGCCTTCTCAACATGAGAGCAAAAGGGCAAATGAATCACATTACACTCCATGAATAAAACCAGAGTCTTAATGCAACAGCGACTTAATGATTTCATTTTCAATGCACTAGACAGTTTGGCCTCATTTGCAGAGGTGCTGAGCACCCCCGAGTCCCACTTCAGCTAATGGGGACGGCAGGCACTTTGCACCTCGGGACTCTCCCCCGAGCCCCGCACGCGCCTAGGAAACTCTCCCACCTGGCAGGGAGGCTTTCCCCGAGGTTTGTGAAATTAAAAGCTGATAGCAGGGATGAGCCTGGGCCAAAGACCTTGGATCTCGACCTGCTGCACCCAGACCCATCCTCAGGAAGGCGGGATTAGGCTTTGCAGCTCTGTTTGAACTGTGCTTTTATTCCCCGCACAGTGAAGAGGAACCCAGTCCTGCCCGCCATGGTGCCCAGGCAGCCCCGCAGCAGAGAGCAAGCCCTGCGCTTGCCGGGACGTTTGCCGTCGGCACCAGGAGGCAACCAAGGTGTTCAGCTGGCCTGACTCTGCATATCCCCTACGCCCAAGTCGAAGGAGATGGTGGGAAGAGCCGCCTGAAATGGAAAAACCGGCATTTCCCAGCTACCCCCTCAGCAAGGTGCTCACAGAGCCGTTATGGAAAAGCTCGTAGCGGAGGGACGGCAGAACAAAAATACATCCCGCTGTCACTGCGTTACTGGAAAGGGGCTTCCGCAGCAGACCAAAGCCGGCCAAGCGGCAACAGCAGCACACACGCAGATCATGAATAAACCCTGCTCGGACCCTGTCGGGGTGCCAAGCATGCCACCTCCCGTTCCCGAGCTTTTTGGGCTCCCTATGGCGTTGAAAACAACTCCTGCTCCCGCTTTGTTTGGTAAACCTTGCTGTTTCCTTTTAAACATCCTCCTGCGCTGGCAGCGCTTCTCAAAGCAAGCCCCGGTGCCCACGTCCCCATCACAGCCAACACGCCGGCAGTGCCGGCGGCGTGAGCTGCACCCTGGCCTCGGCACCATCCTTCTCTGGAGGAATTAAAAAAAAATAAAAGACCTTCACAATATTCCTATGTCTGTTTAGAAAATACATCCCAGGACAACCTCTCCAAAACAACACCAGCCCTCTGGCAAACAAAAAGAAGTCAAACGCAAACTATTTATTGCCAAAACCTCTTCCTTCGTTGTAAAGTACTGTTTAATTTTATCCCTTAGGCATCTATTATCTCATAGCCCATATTATTTTTCCAGCTATTACTGCTTAATTTTCCCCATCCAAAAAGTACGTACAGACACAAGCCAATTTCCGTCTTGGCATAATTGTTTATGAGAAACAAACAGCTGTTTCACTGGGGTCCTAACAAATAGATGGTGAATCGATGCTTCTCATCTCTTCATTAGCTTCCCGCAAGAAACCGGCTGCCGTCACGTGTCCTCCGCCGCCGAGCATCGTCACCCTCCCCGCCGCAGCCACCGGCGAGCGGGGACCCTCGCTCATCGGGGGGGCCCTTGCAGAGGGAGGGAGGAGAAGCCGGGGGGGATCCACCGGAACCCCCCGTTTACAAACTCACGCTGCAGTGGAAATAAGGGTCTACGCTGAGCATCTACATTTCTTTTTTTTTCTTTAAATAAAAGCTGCTGAATTTTAATCAGAGCTTAAAATAAAAAGTAGAAACCATGGCTAATGGAATATGCTTATCCAAACGCTTGGACTGCTTCTCTTTTCCCATTTCTGGTAGAATTTGTTCGCTTTACCGCTTGTTGGTTTCGTTGGGGTTTTTTACCAGCAGAGCTTCTGTGGGGTCTGAAAGTTTTTTGCAAAATGCTACCGCTGGCCACGTAAGTAAGCGTGGGACCTTCTCAAGGTACAAAGTCCGTAACCCTCCTTTTACGGAGACCGTGGCAGTGTGATTGCCCGTGCAGCGGCCAGCGTCAGCCAGCGCAGGAGGGAGCGAGCACACACCCGACACCGGTGGAGGTTTGCACAGCAGACCCCAGGAAACAACCTCTGCTTCCCAGACTACAGCACGGAGCGGGCAAAGAATGGCAAACAAGCTTAGAAACTCAGATTAAAAAAACGATTGAAGCAACTAAGGAATATGCAAAATTGCAAAATATTGTAAAGGCACACAAGAAGCTAGTCGGAGTTACTAGCAAAAGCTGCGAAAGACAAGGTGTGTCTGTCTGTCCGCATGTGTCCGATGGACAGAAAGCTGGGTGCCGATTCTGGCCTGCATCCCCACGAGTATTTTCCATGCAGAAGTATGTAATTCAGCCTAATGCCAGTTTGGGTTAAACATTTGCTGAACCATTCTTTTCCTTTAACATGCAGCTATTTACGGTAGCGTTGGGGCACTCGGTGCTTGTGAAGTTTACTTTTCACATCGTAAAGCTCCCGCACGTCCAAGGGTTCCCCAGGAAGCGGGCAGAAGGGGATTTGTGATAGCGGAGGGGAAAAGGAAAACATTTCTAAGGGACCACGCAAGAGCCTAAATGGGCTCGGCACCGGGGTACGGGGGCAGAGCATCTCCCACCGTCGACCCTGTCTTGGCAGCCAGCCTCAGCTGGGTGGCTTTTGGGGACAGGGCCCGCGTTGGACACGGGGATGGCAGCAAGCCTTTTCAGCCCAACTCCTCGTGCCAGCCTGCCACACACAATGCAAGTGGCATTTCTTCTGCTCCTCCTTCATTTTAATACTTTATTCCTGCTTTCAAGAAAAGGCATCGCTAACGTTTTCCTTTCTGTCACCCGTCCTGGCTTTAGATGCTCAATTAAAAAAAAAAAAAAGCTCCAAAAGCAGTTGCAAGCAACAGTTCTTTGCAACGCTCTCGTCTTGTCCAGTGGGTGTAACCGCAGCAAATAGAAATTGCAAGCAGAGGCCGAACAGCAATGAGTCAGGAAGGCAGAAAGGCGTGAAAACAAAATGAATGGAAAGGCAATAAACCCGCAATATTTCACCATCGGTACTGAGTTCCTGGATAACCTCCATCTATCAGCGTTATCAGTGCCTGGGAGCTCACCGGAGCTGTACTTACAGTACATTAGTGACATTGGCAGAGAAGAGGCTGCGGCTACGCGGGTACATCACCGTGCCACGGGCCGAGGCCACCACGAGCTGCATAAGGGCAACAGCCATCCACCATCTCCAGCACCTTGGGATTCTCCTCCAGAACAAAGAGAAAAACACTCAAGCTTTTACCAGCGTCCCATGTGAAGCAGAGGAAAAAAGTGACAGGGCAATCCCAGGCAGCAAGATGCCCTGGTCCAGAACAGGGATCAATCCAGGAAAGGGATCGATGATGGATGCATGTGCTGAAACGCTGTCCTGCTTGGGGACGCTGTCCTGCTTGGGGACCCTGTCTATGAAGGAGGAAAAAGGTTCACACATCTCGGGTCTGACTCCAGCAGCAAACCAGGTGTACTGCTTAAGGAATAGAAACCTTAGAAATATATTTAAAAAGGAAAGATGTTCCCTGTAAAAAGCTGGAGAACAATTCAAGGAATCGAATTAGAAAAGGGAGACCCTTTTCCAGTTCCCCCCAAAAAACACCAGTGCCCCTTCATTCCCCATTTCTCATGAAGGCACAAAGCGTAGCAGCTCCTCTTTGGGGTCATGACGGGCAACTCCCTTTTCTCTGTATCTGTATCTACAAAAAGATCATAAAAACATTACTAGGAACCAGAGGATGGGGACTGCTTTGATTCTTTATTTTCCGGAGCACCAATTACAAAATACCCTGACGATCGGTCCACTTCTAGAAACAACCACTTACTTTCCACTCCTGAGCAAAACGATCTAGACAGCTGCCTGCAACTCCTGCCCATGGCTGCCCATCCCTCGCACCATCCCCGCCACGGCGGCAGGAGACCCAGCCACGCTTCCAGTGCAAAAAGCAGTCGCGTACAGGCTTTGCCTGCAAGTCAGCCTCACGGCATTACACAGAGAGCTGGCACCCCCCCAAAAAAACGGGGCTCTGCGTCCCCCTCGACGACCTACGGCTCGGACGCAGGTTGGGGCTCCCTGACCAGGCTGCGAATAAAAATCACCACTCTCTCCCCAAAAAGAAGCTAATTCCCCATTAGCGTTGCAGAAAACTCAGGCAGCCAGCAAGAAGAAAGCTTTTTAAAGAGATATAAAAACAGGATTTTTGTATTGAAACACATGCCACAGATGGTGTAGCAGACGAGGATTAATTCATGAATCATATTTCTTAAATGATACAATCTCTCTTTTCGCTTCCATACTTTCCCTTTTTGACTCAGAAGCAGGGATTTAAGATGCCCTTCCCAGATATGAATTTTGCATGAACAAACATTGCAGGAGTAAAAAAAAAAAAAGCAGCAATAAACCAGAAAACCCAGATGTTTAAAGCTAAGTTCTCAAATGTAAGTGAATGCATACCCTGTCCATTACGAAAGAACATGTGTGGAAATGCAATATATGCAGGCACAGATCTGGGACTAGGGTAGGAAAACGCATTCCCTAACATTTGGAGATTACTAATGCTTCAGCCAGGGTTCTGAATTTCACAAAAGCTGATTTTATATCTCCTCCTATCTTATTCGCCACCCTCGCAGCAAAAGAAAAGCCTTAAGGCAAACATTTCCACCGAGAGGCCCTCCTCGCTCTGCCGTTCGGGTTTGTCCCTCCTCCAGCCCCCATCAGTGCTCTCCTTCGGAAAACCCTGGCGCAGGCACCGGCAGGTTGCTCTCCAGGAAAAGCTCGCGGAGCCCACAAAACCAAGGGGATTGCAGAAAGCAACAGCAAGCCCAAACATCCTGCACCACGCAAACAGATCAGCCATAGCTCACTACCGTAGCTGAGTAACGCTTTAAGTGGAAAAAAGAGAAGGAAATGACAAAAGAGCTCTTCGGTAGCAGGAGATGCCGAACTCCCAGCTCCTTCTCACCTGGAAAGCTCTTTCAGACCAGCCAAACCCACGCAAAGCCCGTGACCACGCGCCGGTGCAGAACCACCGCTTCCACCCAGGCACGAGCGCAGATGGAACCAGGGCCAGAAGAGGTAGTAACCAACATTCAAAACTCCCAGCACGCTGCCCTTCTGGGCACCTTCTCACCTGCCACAGGTGCTGCTATACCTTTCTTTCATCACCAAATCAGCATTTCAGTCATTTTTTCCACTTTGCACATAAAGCAGCTGTGTATATGCTTAACAGCTTCTTTATACAGCCTTGCACTTACTATTGTAGCTTTACACACAAAGCTTCAAGTTAGAATAAGGGCGAAAAAAATTACTTACCCTTAAATTATTTCAACCTTTCCCTGCTTTGTGTAAGACGTGGGCTTCTCTTTTGGTTACTATTTCCAGATTTGGTCTTTGGGTAGGTGAATGGAAGAGGAGAATGAAAGGAGTTGTATTTGATGACGATGGAGACTGTAAAATAAAGAGAAGCACTTTAGTGCAGAACACTCCTCTCTATACATACATATCAGATTAAATTAAATTAAATTAGTGACACCTACATAAATGCTTCCTACTGTTTTTATGCACACATACAAATATCACAACTGTCAAGGAGAATGCAGCTCTCAGCGATACGGCAGGGGGGGAAAAAAAGAGCAATTTCTAAAATGGAAGGAAAGAAAAAAATCTACCATAACAACCGGCATTTGAACAGCAGCAAAGGGGCTTCCAGTGGTTTGCAGGAGGGCAGGCAGGCCACCAGGCAGCTGCCCAAACCGGGCTGCCTGCGAAAATGAAATGGGTCGAGACTACATGGGAGCACCTGGAACGGGCTTGAGCAGAGGACAGCGTGGAAGGAGCCCGGGTAGCAAAACCGCAGCAACAAAACCTGACAAACACTCTTTTGCTTCCCAAAATACTACATCAGCTCAACTGCTTTTGAGAAAGCAAGGAAGGAGCAGAGAGTTTCGGGAAACACAATTCACCCATACCCTGTAACGATGCAAGGACTCCTAGCACAGGAAGGAATTAATAATTTGGTCACCGAACCAGCAAGTACCCCCCTAAAACCCAGATTAATCTCCCACCATCTGCTTTAATAGCAGAATTTCTGCTAAGTGGTTTTCCCCTACACAGACCCACATATCCATGTAAACACACAAACAAACCATTTGGCTTCCCGCAGTCACGGGGTACGCAGCTGCTCGGAGAAGGGCTTGGTGCCATTGACACAATGCCAAGGTTGAATTCCTGCCATCCCATTTACTCCTACACCTCTCCCCCCGCCGACTCCGTGCCCCGCTCCCGTGCAGGCTCTTTAAGGCTGCCGACTCATCAGGTGAAGCGCCTTGGGCTACCTCCCCTCCGCTTGCCTCCCCAAATCACTGTCCATTTAACACGGCAGGTTGAGATCCTTAAAATATGATTTCATTCGAAGTAACGGAAAAAAAGAACCAACGCGGGAGGAACTGACTTCCCCATCGTTATTTTTCTCATGACGACGACTCTCCCATCTTCTGCATGCAACTGGCATCTCCAGCACCGTCAGCCCCAGCCCGAACACCGAAAGCACCCCCAAAAAAGCGTAGTTACAAAATTAGTGAGAAGATGGCACGCCTGCTAGTGGAACAAAAAACCAACCCGAGTCAAGGACTGTCCTTATTTGGTTGGAAAAGCACAAAGGTCACCGCAAGTAGTATATAAAAACACATGCTAACATTGAAGAGGTATAAACATAAGACTAAATAAGACTTCTTATAACCAGCTCCGTATTTAACACTTGCCCAGTGGCCTTTGATAAATCCTAGGCGCTTTAACAAAGGAAGGAAGCTATTCATTGCTATTTAGCAGAATAGGGAAAGTAAAGCACAAGAGAATAAAGCTGCTCAAGACATCAAGGACCAAGTCAGAAACAAAAAGCCAGGTCTCCTCATCCAGCTCCTCCACCGCTGAACACCCTGCTAGGCTGCCGTATTTAAATAGAAATACTATTGTTAGCCGTAAGCAATGCAGACTCATTAACATTTATTTTAGTGTTATAAAATATATTTTTAAATACTTGAAGAAATAATCCGGAGGAAGTGCTAAAGCTCTGAGCGTATTTTCAATATGTCCCAGCTTTTCCAGAGAGATTTCAGACCTCCTGGAAAGACACAGACCGTCTTGGAGGCTGCAGCACGGGAGCGTGCAGATACCTCCAACCAACCCAGAAAAGCAGCACATGCAAATTCCCTGCCCTTGCCTCTCCTCCCAGATTGTTCAGTAAGAGGCAAATCTAAAAATGCCGTTGATTTGAATTACTCATGGACAGCAGAAACCCGAAACTATCATTTCCCACATGTTTTTAATGTGTGTGGGTGTTTATATGTGAATAACACTTGGAAACAGAGGAACCCGATGCCTGTAGAGACACCTCCTCGAGGAGCACGCCAGCAGAAACCCCTGCCAGCGCACACAACTCCTGCTGGAACAACTTCCACGGAGCCCAGAGTCAGCGTGCAGGTCCCGGCCAGACTGCACCTGATCCCGAAAGCTAATGGAGACAAGCCACGTTTGCAACTTCTAATTAACCCAGCGGAGCACGAGCATGACTGGGGAGAGGGAAGACAGCCTCTCCCATCCTGGTGAGGAGCAGGCAGCACGGGCAGCAGCCCTCACCGATCCCGTAAGCTGCCAGGAGAGGGTTTGGGGGGTTGGCAGTCAGTGGTGGTCTTCCCAGTGGCATCCACAAGTACATCCAGAGAAAAACCATTGTGCAAGAGGATGCCGAGCCATAGGGGCAGAAGATAGATTCAATGCAAAGAACAGAAACCAGAGGTAGACGCCGACAGACGGAGCACAGTGCCCTATTTCTACCAAACCCAAATGTATCAAGAATACAGAGGACGCATTTTATCTTGTATATCTACTTTACAAGACAACTCCAGTTTTCCATGTGACCCAGCCAGCCTTGGGCCGCCTCGGACAAAGTAAAATGGGAGGAAGCAAGGAGGGAGAAGAAATAGTTTTCTTCTTTTTCGTTGTCAGAAAAGTTATTGCACAGCTAGCGCTTTACAGGCTGCCCATAATTTCAGAGTGGTCTTTAATCAGTGTTTTTGGGGGGGGGAGGAAGAACCAAGACAATTTCTGCAGTTTCAGCATGGGTTCAATGCCGCCCGCTGCAGTTTGCCAGCCCGAGCTCGGAGACGGCCCCTTCCCCAGGACCGACCCACCACCCCGCCGCCTCACCCCAGGCACGGGGCGGCCGGTGGCAGCACGTCACGATGGAGCTGGAGGAGCCGACGCTCCAGTATTTAAAGCCACTCATCCTTTCCCCAGCGCGGAGATGGAGGGACGTGCTCTGGAGCTCAGCCACAGTGGTCCCTGGCACTGTGCAGATGGCAGTGGTTTGGTTACCCGGTGCTAAACGCAATCTGCACAAGCTACAGCACACACCAAGTTCAAAGTCTAAATGAACATTTGTTCTACAACAAAACACATTGCAAATGATCCTTAACAAATTTTAACTGTTGGTACAGTCAGATAAGAGCACAGTAGCATATATCATACCCTGTTGTTATTGCAAGCTCTGTGCTGCTAAACATATGAGTGGCAATGCAGAGAGATCTATATTTTGTATTTTGGTATAAATTATAGAGCAGCATAATAGACCTGAAGAAGCAGCTCCGCTCCTTCCTGCATCACTTCCTTCACGTTTTTAAGCCCATTAAATTTCTTCCCATTTAGTCGCTTTATTTTGGTTCCTTGCTGCATAAAATTGTTCCACGTTCACCAAGCGGCGAAGCCGAATAAATAATCACAAAACTTCCCTGCAAAAACTCCGAGAGCTCTTACGTAAAGCAGAAAGGGTATCAGCAGATAGAGACAACTCGGAGGCAACCTGAGGTTTGGTATTCTGTGTCAGCTTGACACACAGGGGAAATAACCCTTTAATCCAGTGCAGTGTATTTCATTTACTGTAGTGTTATCCAGTTCGAAGATGTTATGAAAGGAATCCCCGGAGAGACTTAAGACTTCAAAACCAGCCCGAGTTTGAACTTAATTCCACCGTTGCAAAAGGCTGTAGCCGTGGAAGATGACCTTTTCCATACCTTGCATGCCAGGAGCCATTCTGCCTCATAATGTCAAGCCAAATTAGAATATTCTCTTTTTGTTTTACTCGGGATTTTGTTTTGTCTTTTCTTTTTAATTAAAAGCATCTGTCACTATTAATGAAAAAAAAAAAAAAAAATCAATAACACAAACAGATTAAAAATGGTGACGTCAAGAGAGATGGGGAGAGCCAAAAAGCCGGGTATTAACAGAGGGACTTTCGCCTCCGCGTGAGCTCGTCGCCAGAGCCCAGGTGAGAACCGAACGAGCATCGGTGCCATCTCCTTGCTGCTCATCGCCCAGCCGAAACAGAAGGATGCTCTTGCCCCACCGCCACGCCGGCCTCCCTCCAAATCCCACCGGCAGCGGGAGCTTGGGTGGTCTCTCTCCTCTTCTCGGATAGGAAGGAAGAGGGGAAAAAACACCTTTAAAGTGCAGATCTCAAAGTTGTTCAGGTCTTGCCAAGGTTATCCTGAATAAAAGTTCAGATATATTTTTTAAAAAGACCATAAATCCAGGTTAGGGAAACAGAAGCTGGTGGAACTCCCTGTGACGGCAGGGATGAAGGCGTGCGGTCTGATCTTCAACCAACGGCAGGAGCTTCATTGCCCAAGGGGTATTTCTAAGCAATCCTGCAGGAAGCTTATTAAACAAGTTGTGGAAATCCCAGTTAAGGTTGTTCTCTGGTGTTAATCCCACCCATGGACTTCACTATGTTGAGGTGAACCGTAAAAGGCCAGTTTTCACTCGCTGCATCTTACAATTCAGATTGTGAATGTAATTACATGTAAATTTACATTTTCCAAAAAGACGGTTCTCCCACAAAATACTAAATTAATTACAAAACGTCTTCATAATGTGAAATTATTTAGCCTGTTAAAGCGGTACAAACAGCTTTATTGTATCATTAATAGTTAGAAGTGTTCAGTCAGCACAGTTGAAAAAAATGTAAACTAAATACGTCAAGGATACATTGCTTTCTACTCCCAGTATTTTTTTAATGTCTTATTTCATGGTAGATAAGTGAAAAATCTTTTTACCTGCCTTAGTGAGAGGCTCATTTACTCATGCAAATTTAAAACCAAGTGTCATAATACAATGAAATTATAAAAACATATCAAAAAGAAGTTAGCGAGTCACTAAATTTAGCTCCTAATAGAGTTCAACCTGTCTTATACAGTTGTATGTTAATGGGACGAGCTACAGTGCTCTGTAAACATCAGAGCGCAGCTTTGAAACCATCACACGTGCACGGGGTTTCTGGAGGAAGCCCTTCAGGTTTACAGCCTTCCACACCTTCATCTAAGGGAAACTCGAATTTTGAGCCCAGCCAAGGTTACGAGTACGCCTAGCATAAAATAAAATTAAAATGCATCGCAAATGATCTCCGTGCAAGCGCTGGGTTCTGCGGAGCTGCTTTGCAAACTCCGGTACCGGTGCAGACCTCAGGTGATTTGCAGGCTAGATACTTAACATGCGTAGGGATTTTCTAAATCCGTACAAAATATTATGGCTGACATGGTGAAGCGCTGACTTTGCGGGCTGGAAGATACTTAGCAACTTAAGGGCTTGGCTCTCAGTAGATCCAAGTAACAAAGAAAAACCGGTGCCTCTGAAATAACGGCAGCAAACCACGCGCCGAGGCAGGAGCAGGATCCCGCGTCACAACTGGCTTATTTACTTGCTGATAGTCCGAGGACGGCACTGACACGGGGTCTTTACTCTCAGGAACAGCCTCTTATTGCAGGAGTAAGCCAAGAAGATGAAAGGGTTAGAAGAGAAGGAAACGGCAGGGCCAAGGTTAAGATACGACCAGTCCGTCTGGTAGACCTCCAATATTCATCAAAACCAAAGCACCAATTAGGCACAGCGGGAAAAAGATGCCTCCGCAGAGAAATCGGCCTAAGATATAGGGAGGCATTTTCCTGAAGATGATAACGGCCATACCCTGCCCATCAGATCGGGCTCGGGTTTGGGTCCCGGCCGCGGGACCCCCCAAGCTCACCGATGGGGCGGCCGCAGCAGAAGCCGCAGGCGGGCAGGGAGCGACGCTGCCCCGGGCAGCCCCCACCGGCTGCCGCCCGCTCGACTGCAGCTGAAGCGTGAAGTTAGGGCCCAGCGCCCCGTGAAAGGCAGAAACAAAGGTTCCCTGTGCTTCCTGACCTGGCAGAAAATCGTGAAAATAAGACCCTGTAACGAGAAGAGGTAAGGGAACTAATGGAAAAACATCAAATTGTATTAAGGGCTGTGTTAAAGGTTTACAACAGAGTCTCCAGACAAGTCCACTGATATTCCCAAACCCTTATCGATCCACAGGTCAAACCAGAAACAGAAAACATCAATTTTAAAAAAAATCACTTGTTGTGATACAAAAAACCCACCCTGTCCCTATGCACAGGTAAATATGGAGACCTTTCCACACGAGAAAAAGATCTGCCGCAGAGCTATACTGTAACTACAAAATCACTAGCCGGTCCCCGTCCTGTAAAACACAAAGGCTCATACAAGGAATTAGGGAGATGTCCTACATAAATGCTTTAATTAATTTGTGAAATTTTGCACCCTTCTTGGAGGCGTGCGACATGGCACTTCTTGCTCCCTTAGATTGCCAGAGTTCTCAATTTTATTTTTATCCTGAGTTAGATATGAATCAGGATTTGCAAAAGACAAAACAACACACTGTAATCATCCAGCATGCCAATTAAACTAAAAGATACCCTGGAAATTAAAATTAAATGCCATATCTATGAAAAGAAACAGACAGCTTCCTCAGAAACAACAAAAAAGCCCGTATTATAGGAACACGACTGTGGCAGTCCAAAATCGTAGCCGAAGCAGTTATATAACTTACTATCATCCTTCACATCTGCATACTGTAGATCTTCATCAAATTGTGTATGTTTTTGCACATTTATCATCAAGATTTATTGAAGTTGATTCCATAAATTTCATTTAGTTGTTCACTGCTGCTATTTGTTTCCAAGGCAACAAATGCACTTTGCCCAAGCTGCACAGTAAATCATGATTGTTCGGAATTTGGGGGTCCCTGCCCCTCGTGCTGCAACTCCCAACGCAAACAACAGCACCGGCTCGGCAGCGGCAATAATTAGCAACAGATTTGGTGGGCATTTACAAAAAAAATAATCCACGCTACGGAAGAAAAATGCAAAACTAAGCAGGCAGACAGTGGGCTGCCGGCAGGCAGATAGGATTCATGCAAAGCCCCCTCTCCTATCTCATTTACACCTCGGATGGCTGGAGGTTGAGAAATCCATTCGCGGGTACAGGAGGAGTCGGAAGGCTCTTTCTGCAAAAAACGATGATAAGAAAGTCGTCTTCTCATTGTAGTCGTTGCAAAAGGGACAACTACGATAGTCAGGGAAACAGAAAAGCGGAGGATTTACAAACGTTGCACGCGAGCCTGCGTCTCCCCCATGGGCGGCATCCCGTGGCTCTGCCTCTGCGGGCACGGGGAGCAAGAGCCCGAGGCACAGAAAACTTGCAGGCAACTTTGGAAGTTCAGCTCTGGATAGGAAAAAACTCTCAGTCTAAATCGTGATAGCGTAGCGTTGTTATTTCAGTTTTCAGCAGCTGAACTGCAGGAGGTGGACAAGTCCGAGCGCTTACTCGGAGCAAGTGTTATTGCCCAATTTCATGCTATTCGACAAGCGGCATCAAAGCTGTCCCATCCACGCCACCACGACAGCGTTGAAAACGCTCCGGAGCCACCCAAACGCCGCACCTCTCCCTTTGCACTGCAGACCTGCAGCATGAGTGGTACTAACAGAGGATCGCTAAAACACCTTTTAAATAAAGGGTAGTAAAAGAAGAGACCACGACTGCAGGAAGACAAAAAGCAAACGCAAGAGACCGAGCTAGAACACGCTCTGCGCTCCCAGAGACTCCTCCGGGGAAAAGCCTCGCGCAAAAAGCCATTACTTCAGCATTTCTAAAAACAAAACCAATCTCATACGCGATGCTGATATTTTAATGGGACACGACGTTTTTTTGAAAGACAATGCAGTTATTTTTGTTTATCTGTCATAAGCAAATATCCATGACTGCAAAACCGCCATATAAGAGGTAGCCGACAAACTCAGCACACCGATGCCAGCCAGTATGGACCGAACTGGAAACTTTACAGTGTCAATCAGGGAAACCCACATTCAGCTTCCAAACCCAGTCACAGGAGTGCCATGTCACTGCAGCGACCGCAGAGGAGCCAGCCCCGATTCATCCAGTGCACAGGAAGCTGCAATCCCTTCCCTTTTTCCCTTTATTTGAAAAAAAAAAAAAATCACTCTCAACCCCTCTTTGTCGGATAGCACATTCCCTTGGATTCACGCATTATTCGCAGAGCAATCAACAAAGACAGCATCCCTGATGACAAAAGCCACTAGTTTTGCCGCTTTCAGCCCCAGAAATGTTAAAAGATTGTTTGCTTTGTAAGTGCAAGTCCACATTTAAGAGGAATAAGGAATTTGCTGTAGCAGGCTGGATCAATGATGCAGCAAGCCAAGCATGCGACCTCCAGCAGGGTGGCTGGGTCCAGTGCTCCTGGAAACAATAAACTGACCTTACGCCGCTCCTGATCCACTGCGCAACGCAGGAAACGGGGAAAAAACTTACTCCTGACCCTTGATGCAACGAGGTACCTCCCTCAGCTATATGAACTGATGGTTCTTATTAACGCTATTATTATCGGGCATACAAATATTCATCCCCTTCTCCCTTTCATTGCAATGACTGGCATGCGAGACGCAAACCTGGCTTTCAGAGTCGTGACACTGGTACGACGGAAGCAGGATAGATGGAAATGAAACAACATCACCTCCAGTTCAATCGCAGGGAAGAAGAGCCCTCTCGTTGTCACGTTACAAAGATGGAGCACGGCGGCAGCGTGCCGGTCAGCAGCTACGTCCCAGGCAGCGCCCGGGTGTAATCACCATCACGGGCAGGGATGCTACCTGGGGTTAACAACAGCCGCTAAACACAACCTCATTTCTCTGATAGCAGCAAATGAAATCCACCCTGCGAACACCATCATCTCTTCTAACAAGAGACAAAGGTACCATCGCGCTGCTCATCAGGCACCGAAGTGACAAACTGCATTAACTATCCCAATTAGAGGAGAGCTCCGGTGCTTCAGCCTCACCCCTTCGCTCACAACTGAGGTCTCCGCTGTTTACGTGAGCGTGAAAAATAACACATTCCAACGGCAGCTTCTCGTTTTACACTACAATAAATGAAAAGCAACACAGAGGTCACAGTCCACGAATCGCCCTCTTCTTTCACGGACAGCGTTGGAAACGTACGGTCCTGCACTGGGGCAACGGCTGGAGAACATCCCCACGCTGCTGAAAACATCTAACGTAAGAGCATTCTCCAGCCAGCAGCACAAAAGCAGAGAGAGGGTATAAATAGCCTTTGAGGAGGATGTATAAATAGCTATAGGTAACATTTGTATGCTATAAAAATCCTCCATTTTTGGCCCGGCTTTGCAAGCACGAGTTTCCTTTCCCAGTGCTTTGCTCATGCTTTGGGGACCGGCTTCCCCTTCCCTTCCAGCCGCGCATCGGGGAGAGGGCAGGGACTCCTCTGAATCCCCTATTACACCCTCGGAAGAATGGCAGGTGAGTGAATGTCCCTTGCCAGCTGTTTAAAAGAGATCCTATCAAGGCTGATGGGACCAAAAATTGGATATGTTGGGCTAGATCCTTCCGGGGGTTACAGGCATGGGGCGGCTAGGGGCTGGAGGGGGGCTGCGACTTAACATGTCTTCCTTAGACATAAAAAACAAGCAACTTCGCGCATGCACACGAGCGCACGCACATCTCACGTTCGCTCTCCCTCTCCAAAATAAATACTATCTGCCCTCTGAAGTAAGAATCGCGAGCTGCCAGCCTCTGAGCTGGGTGAAAACACATCGAGGAGCGCAGCCGGTGCGTGTGCATGTGACACAGGCATCTGCATATCACGCCACCCCTCTGCCTCCCTCCCTCCCGCTCGCCGGGTCCATTCTTACCAACCAGCAGAGGATAAAAATGCTCTTAAAAAGACCTAATTTTCCTCCCCGGCTATTTGTCGGCAATGCAGCCCACGGGTTCGCGCAGCCAAAGGAGTGCTCCCCGCTCAGAGAGGGAATTTCATACGGTGACAGCCTCGGCTGGGCAAGGCTGTCCCCTCTCCTCTGCCGCAGTATCAGCAGCCCCAAAGATGCTCCAGCCCAGCCCCATCACTCTCCACATTTCCCCCCTGGTTCTCCCCCAGACGAAGCAGCATCCTGGCACACCCGTCCGGCCACGATCTCGCCTCACGTCCTTCTAAAAATCTCTAAGGAGGGCACAGCGAGGCCAGGGAGGGAGCAACCCCCTCCCACGCCGCCTCCCCCGGCGCGCGGGAAGCGGGGCTGCAGAACAAGGCTTGGCGATGAGCGCTGGCAAAGCTCGCTTACCACCCGGTGAGCAGCTCCCCGTGGCGTGCAGGTGGCTCCTTTGATTTCTGATTATTTCTCAGCCTTGCTTCTGGCTGGCACCGTGCCTAGGCCAAACTTTGCAGCGAGCGGGTCACCCCACCGAACAGCCTCTCCAAATGGTCTCTCGGAGCTCGTGCACCCGCGGGAAGGGAACGTCTAGCCCGTGCCTGCAGGCGTGGCTGCGCCCCAGATTGCCCCGGGGTGGATGGGACCCGCAGTCCCAAGTGCCTTTCCAGCACGGGGTCCTCACCAGTGTTTACTGAATGGTGCCTGAGCAAAAAAAGCCACACACGGCAAGGAGAGTGCACGAGGGCTTCAGACGGGAGCTATTAGAAAAATTCCCGTTGAAAAAACTTGTGTTGAAAAACACTAATTCATCGAGGCCAAACTGTTGTGCGGGAATACGTCAGCTTTAGCAGAAATCCCACCAGCAGTTGCCTTGTAAACCCAAGACACCCAGAGCAGCTCACAGCATCATCTCCCAGCCAGGGAGACCTAGGTCCAAGTCCCTGCCCTGGCCAGCTCCGGCCAAGCATCGGCTCCCAGACCCCTCCGGGGGCACAGCGCATGGAGCAAAACCAGCGGAGCAAAACCACCCAAGGGCGAAAAAAGGCCCAAGTGTAGGGACAAGCCACCGCAGAGCAGCAAACCGCCGGGTCAAATCCGCACCTCCACAGGTAACAGCAGCTACGCCGGTCCCGCACTCTTCAACAAAGGAAGCTGAAGAGCACAAGACTCTGCTGGGGAATTTCGGCATTCCCAGCCTACCGTACAGGCAGCTGGTTAGTTTGGCCTTTTTTTATTTTGCACAAACCCTGCTTTAATTCCCCCAGCGTTTCGGGCACGTGTGTTTCTGAATCTGGGTTTGGCCCTTCTGCTGAAGCTCCGTGCATGCGAGAGTGCCTAAACACAGCGGGGACTATTCGTATTTGTGGGAGAATGAAGGAGCTAATTCAGGGCTTTGGCGAGATGAAAGGAAAAACCTTAATTAAAATAAGTTTTAAAACCCATCAAGATTTTTTTTTTTTTATCTTATTCAGATTAGCAGCCATCCTAAGATTACACTCTGAATCTAAATGTACTGCTTCTCTTCAGACGTTGTGGGCTTTGCACACAAAGCCCTTAAGACATCAAAACCCGTGCCAACCTAATAAAGTAAAAATGGGGGGAAAGTACATCTGACAGTAACTAAAATTACGTAGGCTTCCTCAAAGAACGCAAGTAATGCCCTTATTTTGTAAAAAACTTCCTTCCCCCATCCCGGCTCAGAACAAGCACTCCTGGAAGCACACCGCTGTTAACGCAGGGTCTAAGCAGCTCTTCTTCTCGCACGAGAAAGCTGCCAGCGAAAGGGCTGGTTCACCCGCGGGTTTGCACGATAAGCCGTTGCACTGCAAGTTCTCCGGAGCCGGCAGACACCGAGAGGGGCAACTCGACTGAGCCACTCTGACCACCCCGTGCTGGGCTCCAGGCACAAGTCTTCATCCTCAGCCTAGGGAACCTCGTCCCAGGGCAAAAGTAGGGGTGGGACAAGGATACGCTTCCATGGCAGGCTGATTTTTAAAGAAAATTCCCAAATAAGAGCCGTTGAAGCTCTCTGCACGTTTGCAACACTCACATTCATCCCGACAGAGACGGAGTAATGAGTGATCAACAGCGCGTGATAAATGCAATTTATCATCACGGTTCCCCAACCCATGACTTCGCTTTCACCACTGCTGTACGTAAACCCCAGACATATGTAAACCCCAGGCATACGTAAACCCCAGGCATCCACCAGCACCTTCTGCAGAGAGTTTTTTTTGAGCAACAACTGAAGAGTTACAGCAACGGTCTCGCACAAGCGTGTATTTACAATGAAGAGCAAGCACAGAGAGGGAGAGTCTTCTTACTGTAATTCCAACTAAAAAAATTACGTTAATCGTAGGGAAAAGCTGTCCTGCTCGGAGGTTTCTCCAGTAACACCCGTCCTTACCTTCTCGTCAACTAACCGCCCCCCCGCCCTGGAGTACAGAACAGGATTGGGACCGCTCGCTGCAACCGCAGCCCTTCCAGCCCTGCCTTCGGGGCTACGTGGCTGAGGCAGCCTGCCTCGCTGCGACGTACAGCAAGGCAGGGAGGAGGAAACGCAGCGTTTCCGAGCAAACCGTGCCGTCTGACAGATTTTTGTTCTCCACCCCCGCCCCACAGCAGCCTGAGTGAGTGCATTATCTGTATTGCATACCAGGTACCATTAGTTTGATATTGAGTTTGCTTGAAGAAAAAGAAGAAGCAAATCAATTTCTTGGGAGGATAAACTTGCAGCTAAAGGGAAAAACTACAATTACACTTTTCAGCCATGAAAAGTAAATCAGATGGTGCTGAAATCCCAGCAGAAAACACAGATTAATTAAAGTCTGCACTTTCTAAATCTGTTATTCAACTAAACACAGCTGTTAAAAAAATGATGCCTTTGCTGTAATTTTCATGTACATTCATACCACTGAAATGCAGCGAAAAACATTATTAAGTGCGTTCAGTTAGCTGCTGAAGTCGTACAGGAAACGAAAGCACGCATGTATGTTTAATTATGACAAGGATTGTCTTATTTAAAAGCAGACATTTTACTTGGGAGCTCAAATGCTGTCTCCAAGGAAGGGATCGAATTTATTACAATGGGGCGAGAGCAGGAAGGGAACCTTGAGGTGGAGCAAACCGGCATCGCCCCAGCAGGGCGGGAGCTCAGGGCGCTCCCTCCTCCTGCATCAGCGGCCCCTGCCCACGGCACGCGCCATCCATCAGCCAGATCCCGGCACTCCTTCTGGTGCAAAACCACTTGTACTTCCAAGTGCTTTTGGCCATCTGTCCGTCACAGGCAGCGCTTCCCAATTTCACTGATTTCATTAACCTTAATATATTTTAAGATCTTACACAGAAGAAAAAAAAAACCCAACCAAAAAACAGTTTCCTTACAGGGCCTCATCTAAAACCCATCAAGGCGAAGAGAGGCTTGGTGCTGAACCCTGCTAGCTTCGGATCAAGCTCTGCTTCCACACGGAGCCAATTTATTCATCAGGAGACGGCACAGTTACCGACGCAGCGCTCGGTGCCGGGAAGATCGTACGAGAGACGCAACCCGGTCCCTCTGCACGCCCCGATCCCCCCCAGGCTCGGCGGGGGGTTCTGCACAGGGTGCGTAACGCTGGCAGCACACAGCTACCACTGACACGCTGTCAGGTGGGGAAAACACGACATGCCTGAAACAAAGGCTTGCCTTCTTTTTTTTTCCCCCTCTTAGCTCCAAGTCTACATCAACGATCAAAGTGGAGAGCTCCTTGCTCTGTCACAGAGGGAAGCGAAATTGCCGTGATTTGAATGCAACCTAAAAGGCACTCTGCAATTCAACTCAATCAGTGTAAACTTACTTCCCAGCCCTGACGCAGCTGTTCCTCCCCTATGGAAGAGAAAATAATACTTGAACCTTGCCTCCTCTGCAAGGGGGAGAAGGCATGGGAGAGCCCTCACTGCCTCTCAATCCTCCTGAAATCATTTCAGCTTAAAATATAATTAGCATGATCTAATACAGTAATATATTAATATTGGCAATAGCTGCTTGCCTTAATATCAGCCTGTAAAGCCTCTCATAATCTAGTCTTGCGATCGCTGCAGTCAACGGCTTCACGGGGTGAGCGCCGGGTAGGAGCTTGCACGGCCCGGCCCAAACGCAGAGCTCTGTTAACCGTGCAAGACGAGGACGATGCCACCGATGCACGCTCGCAGGTATTCACACCAGGGGAGGACTCGGACCCGCGACCTCAGAGCGGGGAAAAGCCGCCCGGCAAACACCAGCGGCTGGATTGCCAATGCTGAATCACAGTGGCTCTACAAGACAGCAACCGCGGGTCTGTGAAGGTCACCTAGTGACAACACATTACAACGTCTGGAACTGCAGTTACAACTTGTAGCGTAATGAGTCCTTATTTGCATTTAACCTGCAATAAAAATCACTATATTTTCATCCCACTCCTTTTTTTTTTTTTTTTTTTTTTTGGAGAAAAGCAAAATTGGATGGGAAAAAATATCTTCAGATTTGGGGATGCTGTAAAAAAGTGTTCTGAGGTCCAAGGAGACCCCTGAGTCTCTACATTATATGTAAGAAGAAATGTGTTGTATAAACTCGTCTAAGCAACTACTCCAGAACTTCACAGAAAAAGACACTTCTCAGTAGGTTTTATTGTCACTGGCTTTTGCATAAAACACCTCACTGCATCTACTTATTATTACTCCTCTACCTAATCTACCCAACCATGTCAAGCATGCACCTTCTACAAGTTCCTGCAACATGATCAACTAGAAGAAAAAAAAAAACAACTAAAACCAAGGAGGTATCAGTAAAAAAGAGGAGCTGTATTTTTTTCAGGGATGAGCAAGATGCACTGGTTACAAAGTACTTCCTATAATCTTCCATTACAGGGTGAAGGTTTTAATAAAAAGAAATAAAAAGAGCTCACATTTTGATCTTTTCCCAGAGCTAGACATGGTTTAATTAGCTTGATCTCATTATGTAAACTGGAGAGGAAAAAAGAACACCATTAAAGCAATATCCCACTGGCAAATGAGACAACCTTGACATCAACTAAGATATTTTCTTGGAAAAGTCTCCCCTGCCTGCGATGCAGCTTCCACACCTCTTCCTCATCACAAGGTCTTCATCATCCCACCTCTTCCAGCTGCCCTGCTCAATTCAGCGGCATTTCTCGGTTTCTACTCCCCTCCAAGCAGCCGGAAAAATGCTGGTAGTAAAAAAATCGAGCTAGATGTTGACTTGGTTCTATTTAGCCTGAGATCATTCAGCGTGTTCTTTAGAAAAGCTCAACTGGAACTAAACATTGCCATAATATACTCCATCTGTTAAAGTACATACTTTTGTAATAACACATTTAGAATTCAATAAGAAAAGTGAGAATTACAAACAAGGTGTCCATAATGAGCCTCAATATAATTATTAAACCAGATAAAGTAGGCCTGGTTTTCAATACAAGAAAGTTATTTGTACCTTAATGATAATGAAATGTAAAAAGCATCTGTAATTTCCGCTGAAATGTATTGCAGAAAGTCAACTTAGTGCACGTCACTTTGTTAAGACTATTCTTATTATTGTGTTTGCAATGACAGCAAAATGCTTCTTAGTTCCAACTCCTGGGATATATAAAAATATGATTAGAGCACTATAACAATACAACAATGGATTAATTTGCCCAACCATTACATTTGGATCTGACAGACTTTTATAATTTATTTTACCAACTGAAAGGTGGTTATTTTGGGATCCTGCCTCATAACAAAGTAGTTCAGTGCAGCATTTTGAAATATTTTTTTCTATTCCAGCACCGGCAATACTGCAAGGTTACAGCGATTCTCGCCTGTTTGCCTGTCACCCTGAGCTTTTGTGCTAGCCCTCTGCCATGCCTTTCCCTGTGATTTAGCTTGGGCTGCTCCGGCGCCGGAGCTGAGCTGCCTACTCAAAAGGGCATCGCACATCCCACAGCCTGCAAAACAACAAGGCGGTGGTGATTTCTCTGGTAAAACCGTTACCCAAGTAAAAGAAAGTGACGTTTTGGGGGGATGCTTAACAGTATTACCTCCACCAGGAAAGGAGAGCATAAAGAACTAATCAGTGTCGAACACTATAGCTAGCAAACGTAGACCAAAAGGTATGGAGAAATCTGGCCTGAAGGGCAGACGATATAAAGGAAAATAATTAATAACTCATCTGCTGAACGTCAATGGGAGCCATCCTCTACAACCGCAAATTCAGCATGGAATAATCACAGATTATTAGCAAATTCATGTGCTCACCCTCAAGTTAGAACTAATGCTGTTTAGAAGGGAGTGGAAGCTGCCGTTTTGGCCTAAAATGGGGACCAGAACCAAGTTTTTCAACAAAGCAAAAGCCTCTAGGACCTCAATTATGGTGCTATTCAAAAGGAAGTGAGTATGCAGAGGCAGGAACCACCCAACGATCAGAAATAAAGACTAAACCAGAAATGCGCAACACCGGTGCGATACCGCGGACAGGACAATCAAACAGACCTGCCCTCGCTCTCCTCTTGCCATCAGCACCACCAAGCTTGGTTTGACTGGACCCAAATTTCACATGTTAAGGCAAAATCCCTTCCCAGACTCTTTGCCCCAGTCCTGACCACTCTTCTGATGACTCGCTCTCTTAAATTTACTCCTCTGCTATTTTCCTCCAGGTGCCCTGGCTGCTGTGGCTGCTGGACCTGGAGACCACCCTGCTCCCAGCATCTCTCCCAGGATAACATCCCCACGCTGCTCAGTACCTCGCGCTACAGCTGCACTGCCACACGCAGATATACAAACACGTCCTTAGCCAAATACGGAAGAGTCGGCAGGACCTAGTTTAAGGCTGAGCTAATGGAAAAGCATTCCAGCTTTCAGGAGGCAAGCCATGTATTTTGGGATCACCAGCACTGAACCACACATGGGTGGTCCAAGCCAGCTCTCCTGTCATCAGCCTGGTCATTAGGAGCACAGTTCTGACCCCTGGGGTCTTGTCCCATGGAGACCCAAAGGCAGGAGACTCTTCTCCAGCTGGTCTAAATCCACCACAGAGGATGCTCAACATTATGGAAGAGACCATCTTCTGCAGGAACTACTTGATAGTTTAATGACATTATGGGAAAATAAATATAAGCGCTATGTTTCCGTGAGTCAAGACTATATTCTCCGTTTCATACTCTTGTACCTGTTTTACACTCTTTGTACTACACCATAAACCTAGATTGGCAGCCTCGCCATGAGAAAAATAAAGTCTTTAGTCTTGTTTTGAACGCCAGTATCTGACATTAGCCTTCGCTGTCCTTTCCCCAGCCTCTCGAACCATGCTGTTTCTTCTCATCTACCCTGAACGCACCACAAGCACCCCCAAGATGATGGTGCTGCCTGGGTTAACAAGCAGAAAAATTAATGCAATGTCCCTTTTAATTGCAGTGGCAAGGCAGAGAAAAGAAGGTGCAAAGGGATGCTTTACTTGCTCATGCTCTCTGCTTTTAGCCAACACAGACTGTCATGCCGTAACTCAAGAGGCACGGCGCACTGACATTGTAAAAACCGAGAGCTAACGTAGGCTTTCCACAGATTTAACCCATCGCATACAGATAACACGACTACTTCATTTCTGGATCATTGTTTCACTAACATCCTCAGCTTTTAGGCAATGAGACTTGTTATGTAGCAAACTGCCCAAATCGTCATAGAATCACTGAACGGTTTGGGCTGGAAGGGACCTTAAAGATCACCTAGTCCAGCCCCCCTGCCATGGGTAGATCAGGCTGCTCAAAGCCCCATCCAGCCTGGCCTTGATGTTGATCTTGCAACAGATTTTTTTTTTCCCCTAAAGGAGATTTTAAGGGAGTAAGAAACGTATCTTCTCTTCATCTTCCCACATAACTCAAGTTATTTTGCAATTAACTTTTATGCTTATTTTCGGGTTTTACAAAAGCGAATTTGGCCAAATATAATATGCCCCATGCCCTTTTTCACTTGAGAAGCGAGAAAAACAGACCAGAATCTTCCAGGTTATTTCCAGGAAAGAAGAAAAACAATGATGGGGTCAGGCTCAGCAACACGGCTATTAAGAAGTGTCAGTGAAGTTTTCTGAAAGGTCTCATGCTCCAAGTTTTTAATTAAAGTCATAAAGCCTATAAAGGATCTATTCCAGATCTTCTTCCCTGGAGAGTTTGGGGCAGAAGCTACTGGGCGAGGACTACAAACAAGATGTGCAACTGGCATCTCAAAACGGGCACTAGGCAAGAAGGATGGATCTAAAAAAACTTGAATTTTCAGAGGTTTTGAGCAGTCTGAAATACTCGGATCTACATAGAGTATTTCATAAGCGTTTTGTCCCCTCCCCAGCCTGCAGTAAGACTGATTTACAAGCTAGATAGAGGGATAGCATGGATTTCGGAAACGAAGAGGAGGATAAAGGACAAATGCAGGCACGCGTGCATACGGAGTCATCTTAAAACTCTTCCTGCCCTGCTTTCCATATGAAATCATATGAGCTTCCCATTCATTACTATCGGTGCTCTTGCTGGATTTGGATGATTGCCCGATTGCTACTGTTGCCAGAAATCCAAAACATCAGAGGGGTGATTCACTCGATGCCTTGACAGCTCTGGAGCTGGGCTGAGGAGGGCGGGGGGAACCCAAAAAACCAAATACCGCGATGGAGTCCTCTCGCATCCCGCCCGGCTGCCGCTGCAGCAGGAGCCGCTAACGCAGGTACAGTCATCGCGTCGAGCTGCGCCTCTCCCGCGCGCTTGCTGCGTTACCGAAGGATGGCTTTCTCAGCAGCAGTAGCGAACGCAGCTTTACCTGTATTTTCTTTGTCCGCACCACAGGAGCTAATTGTCGTAATAGAGCAAAACTGTATTTCCATACTGGCAAAGCTCTTCCACGTAGATGCCGTTTAAGTCTTGTTTATATGGTGCTCACTCATCCAAAGAGTTAGCAACTAGAGAACAAGAGGGGCTTTGTACCTCCATGCTCTGCTATGTTAAAAATTGATTTAGCATAATGGTTTCAAAGAGATTAAAATCCAATTTTGTAAATCAAAGCAGGAACTGTACTGAGTCACTTCTACAGCAGCAGAAAAGAAACTGCTGTATTCTGAAAACGACAGTTGCAGCCCTGATCCTCTGTGAATGCGGAGAAAGTAATTAACCAATCAAAACCAGTTTAATAAGCTGTATTTTACTGTATGCATCTGCTCTTTATCCTCACATCAATAACAAGATGGGATTTTCATCTGGAGAAGAAGAAAAGGCAGCATCTGGGTTAGCCATGGCTTCTCAGGTAGCACCGTCCAGCTGACCCGCTCGGTGTGGAAGGGCTGTTTATGGCAAAACCGACATGAGATCCTTTCTCCTCAAAGTTATTTATCATCATTCAGGATTCAGCTTTGCCTTATTGCAGTTCTATAAATTGCTTTAGCGTTAAATGTCGTTAAAAAAAAAAAAAAAAAAAAACAAACACAAAAAAACCAAACAAAAAAACCCAAAACCAACACAACAAACCACAAATGGGTAAAATAAGATAAATTGAGATAAAACAAATGGGCTCTGCAGATTTCCTAAGAACTCCAACATACAAACTATCTCCTTCAAGGAAAACACATTCCCTTTAATAACCTGGATATGCAGATATAGCTGTAAAGCAAAAAATCCACACGTTCAGAATAATTTATAGTAAGTATCTTTGATGGTTACAGCACCTTTTGAAGAAAAATGCAGACATACTTAACAGGGCCTGATGCATACCACGCAGCACGGAGATGTCAGGTGATGCAGACAACCCAGGACTCATTAGGTCTTTTAAACAAATTTTGCATCATTTCTTACAAGCAGTACAGAAACCGTATCACTAATTCGCATATGAAAAAGCAATCTGAGCTTTAAAGAACACCTGAAGCTCTACACAGGCACGTGAGAAATCGTGGATATCCAAGCTCATGGATTTGCACAGATGAGGTGGAGTTTGGGTTTTTTTTTTTTAATTTTGTTTTCTTTGAGAGGGAGGATAGCGGCCTTTTCCCTGGCTTGCTTTTCAATGCAGAAGTTAGCCTTGTTTATGCTACTTATTTCTCACCTGAATCAAGAAGATCTCTGTGCTGCTTCATGGAAATGTTTTGCGTCTATCAGCATTCCCCAGCTCTACAAAATCTATTCTACAAAATCCCTGCGGAAAGATGAGGACTTGTCCCAGGGACACATTTAGGGAGGTTTGGAGCCACGGAAATGGGAGGTGGGGAGGAAGCCCCCATGTCACAGATGTTATCCCAGTGAATTTTATAGAGCTGGGAGCAACGAAGAGCAAGTAGTCCCAAACTTCCCATTGAGAAGAGCGAGATTAAAGAAATTCATATAGAGAACGGCGCACACAGGCATTGGTAGGAAGGGCAACATGAGATCCACACCACGTCCTCGGGATGCAAAAACTGGAAAGGCCCTGGCCAAGCCCAGATCCGAGACAACGACTCCGAAACACCTGAAACAAAGCAGGTGAAGTTCTTCACTCATCAACACGTACTCTTTTGTTTTGGCATTCACTCGAAGCCTCCACCACAGCGTGCTGCAGAGGTAGGTGCCAGGCACTGCCGGCTTTGCATCCTCCTAACCCACACGGAAGAATCCTCCCTTCTCCTCGGCTGGCCAAAGCAGCGCGTCCCAGCACCCTGGTGGCTCTGCTGGCTCGGGCACCCCGGGGAAGGAGACGGCCGGGCTCCGCAGGGGCAGGTCTCCCAAGCACGGCAGCTTTGCCAGCTCTGCCCATGAGCAGGCACGTGCCACCGTGCCCGTCCCCAGGAGGATGGGACCTGTCCTGGTGTGGCTCAGCTAGGGATTAAGAAGGGGAAAAGGGAAGGAAGAAACTGTTCCTTCTTCTCCCACCCGCATGTGAACCAAATATAAACATCCCTTAATTAGTAACACCCTCCAAATCTCCCACAGCTGCAGTTTTGATGGGCATTTCATCTAATCCAGCAATTTTTTGCATGAAAAGCAACCACCTTAGCCACGCTCGGATGATTACTGATTTAGCTGGATTTCTGTTGGTGCCGGGTTAACTCATGATGCTGTGAGCATCCAGTTGTAGATGGCAGGCATGCCACCAGGGGACAGAGACGACCTGCCTTGGCTCCAGCTAGGGTTTCCAGTCCAACTCCAGAATTTAACAACTGGAAGAGAACTTGCATGATCACACTGGTACAGCCAGCAAAAAAAGTCTCTCCTCCTCCTCCTTGTTTTCCTGAAAATCTGTGACAAATGCTTTGGAAATGCTGCCTCAACCTGCATCTGTCTCTCACTCTATCATCATCAAGAACCTTCAACATACAGCAGCAGCTCTCACCTCGCGAGTCTTTAGTCCCGTTGCTTTTCTCTCAAATGAAGTCGTAAGAAAACCGGTGTGCTATTGTTTCAAGGAGAAAATGATCTTCCACCGAGAACTCAACGGCTTTTCCAGCTTCCAGCTTGCAGGAAGGGTCCCTTCTGGGGGCCACCGGTTGCCACAGACTTGGGACACCCCTGAGGTCCTGGCCCACCACTGGTCACGGATGAGGAGCGAGGAAAAAGGTACTGTACTGAGAGATGGCCCGAAGCAAAAAAGTTATGCAAATGAGAAAAATGAATATTTAAATAAAACATCTATTAAGAACATATTAACTCTGTCAATCAGTATTCACTTTTGCTTTCCTGTGCGCACGTTCGGAGGGGCTGCACAATAACCAGTTTCGGTTTTTCCAGGGTATATTTAGTTCTGTATTTAGAAGTGCAGCTTCCTGAAAGAATGTTTTTTTAAATGAAGTGCATTTCCTTGTGCAAAGGAGAACAAATTGCTACTTAAACTTTCTTCTATTGTCTATTTGCCTGCAATTTCCACCTCATTTACAGCCTTTTTGTGTCTGCCCTTTTGTTTAGTTTTACCTTTGACATTCTTTTAATTTCTCTTCAGAGATACCTGACACCTTTACATTAAACTCACAATATGCATAAATCAGGAGGTTTTGGAGAAAAGCTGCACAACAGCAGCAGCTCAGAGCCAGGCAGAGAACCCTGACGTCTGCCAGGAGGTGCGGTTCTGAAAATCACGTCTCAGCTGCAAAGAAAATTTTGAATCATTTTGGACGTGATTTTTCGGCTCCAAAGTTTGTAGGGAGAGCAAGGAGAACGGGCACGCGTGTGGGCCGGTTTCTTTGCAACTCCGGCACCATTACGCTGCATAAACTGAGATCCCGGGCAACATTTACCTTCCCTTTCTGCCCATGTGTTCTCAAATAAAACAGGAATAAACTGCTGAGCTGCTTCACTAGCCAGGCTGGATGCGAGGAGGAAGACAGAGGAGTTTGTTATTTAATGCTGGTAGCTCTTTAATATCTATCCATGTAAGGAATCAAGCTTTAAAAGTAATTAATAATATGATAAAGAGCTCTGGGGCAAGAAAGCCATTTAAGATGACCATCCTTTCAGGTTAGCAGAACACAAAAAACAACCGCTGAGTTGCCTGATAGCACGCTCGACAGCTTCCTCGCATATTGCACCCAGATTTTGTGCCCAGCTATAGATACGGTGAAGAATTCGCTTCCCTGCTTCGGTCCTCGCTGGCCATCAAGGAAAACCAGGGGAGGAAGGAAGGGAGTTTTGAGGATTCGTGGCAGAAATCGGGACGAGATGCAGTTGCATGCCCATTAATGTTTAAACCCGAGGCTGCGCGGGAGGTGCGGGGGTTCCTCCCCGCTGGCAGAGGACACAGTCGGCCGGTCATTTTGAGCAACAGGAGCGGGACCTGGAGACATTTCCATGCCTCAGCTGATCCCAGTCGCTAAGGCTCGGAGGAAACACGGTGGTGCTTTGTGAACGAGGCCACGCTACCAAACCTTCCTCTTCTGAGCATCTGCCAAAGGCCAGTGTACAATGGCTGACCTGCTTCAAATGTTAATTTGCTTCCCAGCTTTTGCATTTGTTTGAGCGCTGGGGAAAACCCATTCCTTCACCCCACCTGGAAGGCCTCCCTGATTTGGCCAGACCTGCCAGCCTTGCCGCACAGTTCAAACACATTTTTGGCAGCAGTGCCAGCTCACGGCGACTCCTCCTGCCCTCCTGGGGTATCCTGCAGCTGGACCAGGTTCCCAGCACAGTACACCACGCAGCGGCACCCACCCCGTGTGCTGTCACTGCAAAGAAGGATGAGCATCGACCACGACTCTTCAAGCTCCGAGGCTGTGCAAAGACATCCCCTTGCCTCCGCAATTCCCTCCTCCTACCAGTTGTTTCTCAAAATGACCTTAGTGCCACACCGCTGTGCATGTCCAGGGCAGCCTGGTGCCCAGCTCCCCGCTGATATTTGGGGAGTAGGAGCTCTACAACCATCCAAGGGTCTCAACCTTCCTCAGAGCTGTCACAAATTGACAGGACTCAGCCCATCACTAACGCCGAGTGGACCCACCGGAGTGGGGATGCAACCCTAGCTCAGGAACAATCCCACCAGCAGAGCCCCACTCGGCTCTCCCCGTCTCAGCCGAGTCCCCTAATCACCAGCGACCTGAATCCCACCGTCTCCTGCAGCCCCCAGACCCCATGCCTTCTGCAGCCCACGGCGGGGGGGGGGGAGATGACCCACTCCGAGCACGTCCCTGCTCAGCTGGCAGGTTTTGCTTCTCGGCCGTCCCTTCCCCAGGGCTCCTCCGGGTTTGCAGAGGATGCGCAGCGCCCGTCTGCAGCTCCCGTCCTCCTCCCCAGGGCTGGTCAGGCACCGGCACACCAAACTTCCCCGAGCCAAAGCCTTTTGCTGCATCTCGGCCCTTTTCATTCTCAGTTTCCTTTCAACGAGCGTTTCAGTTCAGTATCTGCTGATAACAATAGATGGGTTATATTATATTGCTGTTACAGAAATAACAACAGTCTCCTCTACCTCACCGTCTTTCAGAGACCGTTGAAGCTGGAGCAATATTTCGCTTGCACACGAGGAAGCGGGCACACTCTAAATGGTTATTTTGAAAAGCATTAAGCCCATCACCCCAGTCCTCAGTGGATCAGACACTCCGCTTTCGCTAACGCTTCCATTTTGTTTGCAGAATAAAGTGAAATGGGTTTCCCCCTAAATGTTTGCGCTCTGTCTCTCTCTCCAAGCACTCATTTACTCCTGCTTTCTCCCCCTCTGATCTAAAACCACACCAGCTGTTCGGTTTTGCTCCCCAAGCAGGACAATCTGCCCATTTTCCTTTGCCTTTAATAAAAAAAAAAAAAAAAAAAAAGGGGGGGGGGGAGGGGGGAGGGGAAACAAAAAAAACCCCAAACCAAAAGACAGTCAGGAATTGGCATCTCCATCAAACACACTGTCATGACAGTAACATAAAAAACCAAAACCAACAAGAAGACTATTGGCTGTGAAAATGGGCATTTCCCAGAATTTTTGCCGGCTCCCGGGGCTGCAGGACTTGCCCGCTCCCAACACGCCGGAGCCAGGATAAAGCCCTGCGTGCCATCGCAGCGCAGCTCCCTTCCCCAGCACCACGCTCTCCTCCTGCAAACACCACCGCCGGCACCGCAGAGCGCCGGGTCGGAAATTCTGAGAGCGCCGAGATTTGATTTTCATCTACTTTGTTAAATTTCTGCTAACTGCTTTTAACGCACTTCCTCCGCCGAGTCTTTATGGCTTAATTCCTCATGGGCATTCATTCCGGAGTTTTACTAAGTACAGAAGGAAAATGAAATCTAACTACATGCCAGTGATGTAATCGCTAATGGCCTTTGTAAAAAATGCATGCAGGGTTTTTTTTTCGGGGTTTTGGTGGGGTTTTTGCTGCCGACAGCCTTCATCGAATTTTCTAAGTTGATGAAAACCGAGCGAAAGAAGCTGCAGTCCTATAAATACTACGAAGCAGTGAGGCTGGATGTGATGTAATGCAGTCCAGTATTTTATAATTAGCACATCAGAAAGTACAGTGAAAAGACACCAAACTGAAATACTTGAGCTCAAGTTTTAATAAAATACATCACTAACTTCCTGGTTTAGACTAAGAGAAGTTGTCACCACAAACGAAGAAACTTCACATCATTTTCAGTCATCAGCAAGCTACAGCAGGAGTTAATGCATTTGCACTCTTTTACTCTCAGACAACAAGGATGTAAGATCTATAACTCCCAAACAATATTATGCATAGAGCATACTTTTCATCATTACACATTAATAGATTCGGGAGTGAAAGTTGGAGGGGTGGTGTTACATGTCAAAATTAATTATAATGCCAATAAGCTGAAATTCAACAGGGAAGATCAGGTTGACTAAATTATTGTGTTGAGTTATCAGCACTGAAAAATCAGCTGAAAGAGGCTGTAGCCTTTTGCTGCAAATCCAAAGCTGGATTGAAAAATAATGAGAAGTAAAATAAAATTCCCAGACCACTCCACTGCAGAGGAGTTTAAGTGACTAAGGACGGTTCCAAGTTAGCCTGGATTTACCTAGGATATAATTTTGCATTACAGCTGTTAGAGACTTCAATTGGATCTTATCTTTTCATCACGGGCTTACTAAAATTTGGGACCAGTGGCCACAAGCTATGTCAATTCAGGTAAATCAGGCTATTTGCTCCCCCTGTAAAGTCATAGAGGAAACTTCAGCTCTGTTTCTGGAAGGCTTTCCCAGTAGCTTCCCAGATCAGGCACCTCCAGCATCTGTAAAGCCAACGCAACAGACTCCATAAATTCCACCTGTGCTGAAAACGTGCCAGTTGGCAACTTCGGAAGAATACCACAGTTAACATAACATTGCTAAGACAACACCGGAACGACAACAAAAAAAAAAAAAACCAACCCAAAACCCTATGAGCAGAGCACCCTCCCCCCAAACCCTACGCATTTAAGCATTCAATATGTCTTCATAAGAGCCGGAGTACTAAGAAGAATATTACCGTGAAGGAGGATGAGAACAAACAAGCAAGTACCACATGGACATTTAATTCCTACAGAGTCAATTAAATGTTAACAATAAAATACAGTGTGAGTTAATGCTAGACAAAAGGATTAAGGAATGAGGGAGGACTTATTTATAAATATAGAAATGAAAACCTGGTTAAGAAGAAGTAGGGGAATTAATAAAAGATAAAAAGAATGATTCAAACATGGCTAAGAAGGGGAATTCCTTTATTAAATTTGTCTTCAAAAGTAAATTAAGAAAAGATGCCTGCACTATCAGAGAGTGATGGCGAGTTTATAAAAATAGCTACCACCGAAGGAGAGAAAAAGGGAGTATCTGGAAAATGCAGACATGTGCCAAATCACTCAATCTGTGCAATTAACCAAAGAAATCAAGTGTTGTTATTTGTGAAGAATTATTTTTTAAAAGGGAAATTTAGCAAATTCCTTCAAAACATAAGTCTAATACCTAATTCTGGAAATTACTTAAACGGATGGATGCAATTAACTTCTATTCCGAGCAAAAGAACGGAAAAAACATTAAGAAAAAAGTATCTGCTGCAGATAGCAGCTCAGCAAGCTGCACGAAGTACAGATTTGCAGAGAAGCCCTCTTGTTATGCACAGTTGGTCTGTTAGCGCAAATTATTTATTTAATGAAAAGAAGAAAGGAAATGCCACGTGGATTAGGGTAGCGTTTTCGAGAGTCAGTCCAGAAATTAAAAGCAATAGTCCTGCAAAAATCCGAGCAGCCTCAATCCTCCCTGCTTTAGAAGGGATTAGGATTTAGCACCTGCAAGACCCAAGACCAGCTGAAAACACTTTTTTCCCCCCAAGGCCAGGCCCAAAGCTTACCGACAGCCACGAGACCCTGCCCGTGCGCTCCCCTCCACGAGACACAAATTAGACCCCAAACAGATTCACATCGATTCGAACCTCAATGTATTTATACATCTAAAAGCTGATTAAAGACTCACAAAACAAAGGAGTTGGAGGAAAATGCCAAGGTATCACATGGATCTCTGTTACATTTAATCTGAACAGCTTTGTTAACAATCTGGAAGAGGAAAGAATATGGTTTATTAAATTTCACCTACTATGCACTGAAACGCATTGCAGGACTTGACAGGAAAAATAAATACATGCAAAGGAAGTATTGCTTTGATTGATTGGGACATCTTAATTTAAGAAAGGTGCCTATCTTCTCTCAGGACCGCCTTGTCAACATCATTCAACGAATTCTCCCCGTCCTCTTCAAGAGGCCCTCCCAAACCCGCCAGATCTGAAAGAAGATGGGAAAAATCCTACGAAGATTCTTCTGTTTGGAAAAAATAAAACTGATCCTGAAGAGATGTATCACCCAAAACACAGCCATGCTCTGAGAAGGAGATGTTGGGAATGCATGCATCCAAACAGGGACCTGGGAAGGCAGAGGGCAGGCGGCTCGAGATGAAATTGCAGAAGGATGCGGCAGCTAAAAAGACAGTTTAGTTTCAGAGACAGAAAACACAGAGACACGTATCACATAGCAGGATGCTACAGTCTCCTCTCTCTACAGATGTAATTAATCCATAAATGGAATAATGTATTCACTTCTGGACACCTCATTACCAGAAAGACATTGACAAATTGAGCAGAGTACAAAGAAAACAACAAAAATGTTTAAGGGTTTGAAGGGAAAAATTTCTAAGGAAAGATCAAAAGATTTTAATACGTCCAGCTCTAAGGAAGAGCATCGCTTAGTAAGACAAGATATATATCTATATGTGTTTGAAAGGTGTAAACATCAAGCAGAAAAACCAGCATGGGGGGCTATTAGGAGGAAAAATGGAATGAAATTACTAAAAAAGAAAACTTAAGATTAAAATCTTCTTGCCCTATTAGGATGCACAGTTAATCTCGAGGGATGTGGTAAACGTGCCAGTGCAAGAGAACCAGACCAGACTGGACAAATTCTTAACAAATGCACAGCTCGGGTAACTGCACACCAAACAGGAGTGGGTTGGGAACTTCTGTTTCTCATCTCCGACATCTGCTTCTCCTCTTATTTTATATACTGATACAAAATCGCTTTGTGGACTTTCACATAAGTACCTTATAAGGATCTGGACCAATTAAAAAAAAAAAAAAAAAAAAGGCATATATGCATGGCTCCCCCAAACCAGATCAAAACTAAAGGACTCAATCCTGCCCTCACTTGTTCTCCCAAAACTGCAGTGGGTCTCCAATGGTAATGAACGCTGCAAAGGCAGCCAAAAGGGGGAAAACCCACGTTAGACCACGTGCATGAAGAGGTAATAAAAGTTGATGCATTTCAGCCATTTATCACCGTGTCCAACTGGCGCTGCTTTAAATAACCTAAACTGCTCTCACACCTCCCTGCCAGTGCCACAAACCTTTCTGAAGCAAACGCTGTCTTCAAGTCAATCAGACTTTGCCCAAGGAGATCCTGCCGGGTCAGATTAAGCCTCTGCATCAGGAAACGTTCAATACCAACACCTTGCTCCTCTTCGACTTACCACACAGTATACCAACTAACTGAAGTCAACGTTATATCGAAAGAAGATAATTACAAAATTACATTAAGCCAGATGCAAGCCTACAGCATCTTTTAACGACTGCTGTCGTTAAAGTCACACCGACACTTGGTGCCCCCATCTCGCAGGTTGCTATCTGAAGGACTAAAACACGGAATTTTCTTTAAAGAGTCGTCTTTCAGAGTGGCGAGCAGGGAAGAAACCAAAACAGAATGAAACACCCAACTTGACAGGAAGACCCACACCAAGAAAGCCTACTGTAATCCTCCGCTACAATTGCTCCGGCAGCAATTCTCATCTAGGCAACACCTTTCCATCAGTAAATTGCACTGCCAGGTTGCCCTTGGTGTGCGTTTCTGCAGTCAAGAGCAGTGATAACGAGATGTATTTCTCCTTCCTAAAGGATGGCAGATGCAAATTCCTCATCCAACCTGCAAACCTGAGGACCGGAGTCCCGGACTGAGCCGAGCTGCAGACAGACGTGGAGCCCGTGGTCCCCAACGCCCAGTCGCACGCCAAAAAACACCCCTTAATTTCTCTCTAAGCTCTTTCCCTTTGCTGTATTCCTAGGAACTTCAACAAAAGGTTAACTGTAAAAGAAGAAAAATCTGCAAGACGGGTCATCTAATAGCTGTCTCCTGGCTATCTAACACAAAGCAGTGTTTATAGCTTATTGATGTGCTTCAGAGTGGGTCAACTGCACGCTCAGCGGCCTGTCTCTCTCTCTTTCTCCAAACAGTCTGAACGAGAACAAGAGAAAACCACTGCAGTGGCTGGCAGTGTGTGCTGCCCAGGCACTGCCTCATTATCATGACAAAGGGAGGTTGGAACATCCTTCAGCAAACATCATGGCTCCCTTCTAGCATCCGACTGAAAATCTGGCAATGAGCGTCTCCAGCTCCTGATATCCTATTTACTCAGGCAGAGGAATAGGATCAAATACATTTTAGGTCCTTCTGCACTTTTTCCATGGAATTGCCTTTTTATCTGCAGGATTCCTCCCAGCCTCGCACCGCTGCGATAGTCCTGTGTCCACCTTCAGCAGCTCGAATGCTGCAGTCCCTCTGGTAGCTCACAATAAGGACATGAACTTTTTAATCAATTCTTGCCTCCCAAAAACACTACAAGGAGGGATGGCAAGCTTTTACAATGTGAAAATGTCAATGTTTGTTGCTTGCAGAGGCCAGATTTACAGCGAGCCTGAGCCAAGCAGCTTGTTTCACACCTTCAAATTTAAGGGGAACAGTGTTCTCCTCTGGAAAACGCGGCCCAGAAGTTGCAATAAAGCAGACACAGATATGTCAATCACCACGGATGCAAAGCTGTGAAAGCTTCCCAGAGGAAAGCATTTAGTATCCAATACAGAACGGTCAACTGAAAATCCTACCTCGCTGCTCCCTGCAGCATGCCTGTCTGGAGGACTGCCCCATAACGCAGCCTGCGAGTAATACCACTGGAAACTCGGTATACGCAGGAGAGAGAACAGTACAACAAAGAAGAAAGTCCTTATGAAAAACAACAGGATTTTCGTAGCTATGTTACGATACCGTGTGCTAATTTGCAGCTAAAAACATTGAAATTCTACTAAAGCATCCCCCAATGTAAAGACAGAGCCAGCAAGAAACAAGTGCTGTGGTTGGCAGGAAAACCCAGGGAGCCTTCGGAGGGCATATTCCTCCATTAATCCTTCGGCTAACGTGAACTTAATGCTGAGATGAGAATAGATCTGTATTACCTTTGCTGGGAAGGTAACGCCACATGAGATGATCACGCTTAAGAGGTTGCCATCCTGTGTGTAAGGGGTTTGACAGGTTAGATGAGCTTGGTTAAACTGCATCAATCTCTGCAGCCAACACTACGCAGGTAAGCGATGCAATTAGCACTGCAGCTTCCTGACTTTTCCTCCAGCCCTAAAGTCCAGGCAGGTTCTTTCAGCTGAGCTAATTTGGAAGAGCCTTCAGCACACCACCTTCAGACTTCCAGATTCATAACGAGGTATCTTCATCAGACGGGGTTTTAGCAGTCTCCAGGAATGCTAACAGAAACACATCTTTCTCTCTTCTCTTTTCTGCAAGGTATTCTGCCCCACCATGCTTTCTGCTACTGTGTCAAATTAGTCTCTCTACAAAGGCTCTAGTTTCCTCCCGTGTTGCACCCAGAATGAAGTTCAAGGGTGAGGCGAACCCAAAGCGTTATTCCCCTGGTTGCCCACGCACAGCTCACAAACTGAGCCCCAGCACGCTCTGGGGCTGCGTCTGCTGTCGTCGGTGCAGTACAGTCCTTCCCCTGCCACCGAGACGTCATCTCCTCGCTCCAGAAGCATCTCTGCAGCAATGTCCAGCCGTACTTCAGAAGGTCCCATGGCCCCTCTGGACAGTCTGCTTCACCTCACAGAACGATGTCCAGTCACAGAGGTCACACCTGAGACATTACTGAGCTGAAAAAGGCATCTCACCGTTATACATCATACACGTGCTTCTTTCCAGCATTATTTCAGGATACTACAAGACCCTCCGGCTATGTAAGGGAGGATTTTGCAGGGGGTTTCTGTGACCAGATCTGGGATCTCCGCTGTACCTTCAGCATGGGTACCCACAAAGCGGACAGGCATCCCTCGATGATGCTCTGCCCCACTCGGCCGAGTCCCGCCGTGGAAGGGTCTTGTCCCAGTCAGACTGCGGATGACACCACGTAGACCACCAGCAAGCCCTGGTCTCCTGAGGCTGGCTTCTCACCCCCAGACAGGCTTGTGCCTCCATGCAGACACGGCCTACATCCTGACAACAAGTACAACAAGCCTACCCCAGCCGCCAACAAGACTCTTTCTGCTTTTATTTGATTCTTCTAAATATTCTGCGCAGCAGAACCGAGTTTCTCTGCACAAATCGTAGGTGCTAGAAAACAAGATGTTGAAATGACTTCGATTACACTGAAAGAATATCCTACTGTGTCCTTAGGGAAAGGAGAGAGGAGAGAAAACACATTAATAAAAAAATGTATTGGCTCCTATGTAAACCCTACTCTTACACTGGGGCCAAAATAAATAAATACATAAACAGCAAGCCCCCCAACTTTGTGCAAGTTCAAATAGGAGGAAGGTGACTCCAGCTAGTGGCTCCACTCTCCTACCCGAGAAGATTGCCAGCAAAGCCACAAAAGAGGACCGAGGCCCAAAGCCAGAGCGGAGCTGTGCAAGGATGCTCTCCAGACGGAGCGATCCGGCGTGCGGCAGGAGTGCGAAGCTCTGGGCTGTGGTTGCGCAGCCACTTACGCCCGACATAAAATGCAAGCTGCCACGGGAAGAGACTGTTCTGTTTGATCACATTTTTTCCAAATATCTGAACATTTTCTTTTTGAGTTCTTAATATTTTTTTTCCCTAAATTTCTCATGGAGCTTCACCAGCTCCGCTTACAACAGCGCCTGTCACCCCATCGGGAAAAGACAGCAGGCACGGATTAATTTTTGAGGAAAGCTGCTTTCGTGCCAATGCACTTGGCAATAGAGAATACAAGAAGAGCTATCCCAAAAACGCAGTATTTATGAGAGGAGTGGTTTCTAAAATTGTTTTCACTATGGATACCAAGAAGCACCACCTGATTCCTGACTACTCTCTGGGGCACATGTTTTTGTACGATTATTTTTAAAGGTGACTTGAGCATCTATTTCACAGAACTCCTATCTCAAAGCAAAGCAGTTCCAGCTGGACATTCAGCATAACCGTTTTCCAAGAGTCACTGCAGAGAGTTTGCAAATGGAAAATGCACTTTTATACCTACAGAAAAAATAAAACGTTGCCTGCAGAAACAGAGAGATTCTCTCGGTGCGATTGTGATTCTAAGATTTAATTATCTCAGCACAGAACTGCAGGTATCAATGCTTCAGAGATAAAGAACAAACAAGGCAATTATTCCCAGAAGTCCTCCTTTTTCCCCTCTAACAATCGCAAGGGTTACAAACATGCCAAGGTCAAAGAATGTGTAATAAAGAAATTTATTTCCAATTGGAATGCACAGAAACCTTGCACTATAATGGTGGAAGAGCAGTGGTGTGAAACTCAGCAGAGCCAAGATTAATGCATGGCTAAAGATCATAAAGACTATCACAGAACCGTGTCTGAAATGACAAGGAATAAAATTAACAAGCACCTTTCCAACCAACTCAAACTCTTTACCCCTACAGTTTCCCGCTGAGCTGCATCACACACGCCCAGCCCAGAGATCTGCCATCTATTAGACATATACTGTACGCATTAGAGATGGCTCCAAGCTGTACAGTGGAGCTCTGGATTTGAACTTCTCTGGGGTTTGTCCTCTCTAATGTGAATGGATTGTATTAGAGAGCAGAGAAAAAAAAAAAAAAACCTGTACAGCGGCAGCCTCAGAAGCTTCTAAAAGCAAAGCAGGACTGAAACACGCCGTTCAGCTCCCCGGACTCCTTCCTCAATTCTTCGCGCTATCCTAGGGCACCACATGAAATGTTTGTTTCCTACCTACCCCAGCAGCACAAACGGGAGCCACGCACGCCACAAAGAGGGTGGAAGCGTTAGGCAGCAACTCAAATCCCTGCTAGTCGTTCACACAGACAACGCCGGCAAGTTACTGTCTTGAGGGCAATGTCAGCAAGCCTCCATCGTCTTATTTTTCTGCAATAGCAAATCGTAGTATTTTCAGATCTAAAGGCAGGAAAAGTGTAATTTGGTCTAAAAAAAGGGGGAATTATCCTACGTGCCCCGGTGGCCTCAAACCAGGTGCTACGTCACCATGCTACAGCAAATTGTTCATGGCTTACAGCACAAAGTAAAATGAAAGGCATCCTTAAGTGAAAATACGATTTCAACAGTTTCAAGTTTTATACTTCAGACATTTTAAAAACCCCGCAAAAAATATTATAATTTTTCTTTTAAACAGATATACGTTTCCTTGCTCTTCCACTTGCAATGACGATATTTTACTCAAACTTTCCAGGTGGTCTCCCTCTCCATGAGAGCCCAAGCAAGGAAGTTTTTGCCACCAAAGTTATTTATTTGGGAAGTTTTTGAAAACAGCAACACACACAGGAAAACCGTAACACTTTATCATCATGTGCAATTTTATGCGAAGCATGCATTTACGACAATTTACGACAATTACGTATTTACGACAATAGACATGCACCTGGTACATAACCATAGACCACATTTATAGAAATATTTGAGCATAAGGATGTTAAAATACACTACACACGACTTTAAGCCTTCAAGCCCCAAATCGGACAAGTACAACCCAATTTTGCAGGTGGAAATTAAGTGATTTACCAAACAGCGCAGAATAGCAGAATAAGGAGTTCGACATGGATATCCAAGCTTCCAGTCCTTCCAGCCAGTAGATATGCCCTGAAATGATCACACCGGGCATGACATTATACACGCTTCCCGAGCGCTTTGGCTAGCCTCTGCCAGAGACGGTCTGCTGGGCTGACTCCCTACGGCTGGTTTTATGTAAATGATAGGAAAAAATGAGGGTGGGATCATTTTGATTTGGCCGTGTGCATTACAACTTGCTCGCTGACACATGCATAGTCTTTATGCTGTGTTCTCAACTTTTTTTTAAAATTGAAAAGTCTGAATTTCTTGCAAAAAATTCCACCCATTGACTACTCTGTGTTTGGCAGCGAAGGCAAAAGGAGTAAATAGAGGATGGGGAAAAAAAATTTAGGTTGGGCAAAATAAATACTATCTTCGTTCCAAATCATAATTTTACTAGAATACTATTGCCAATTAAAACACCTAAAATTAAATAATAGTTATAATTGTCTGAACTTTGCCAGTCTTTCCCACCAACGTGAAGCCAGCTCCTAACCCTGGCTCCCAGCAGGCTGGGGCTGCAGCCTGAGCCCAGCAATCCCTCCGAGCCTCACCGGGCACCTCCGCTCTCTGCAGCTCACAGCCTGGCCAACACCCCACTAGCAGACTCCTCCAAGGACTCCTCAGTATGCAGTGAGCAAATTCAAGCAAAGAAACACAAGTTTTTAGCAACGAGGAAAGGAGAAAATACCACGGTATCTCCTAGGGCAGGGGAGGGATGCACAAAGCTCAACCAATGCTGTACAAGTCTCTGTTTCTGCTTTTTTTTTTGTGCATGCTACAATTCTACAACACAAGCAAGCGAACTATCAATGGGTAGCAAACCTCAACTAGAAGGCAACAAGCTCTTTTTTTAGTTGAAATCCACCCTCGCTGGCAGAAGGACTGAGTTATCACCTCTCCCAGGCACAGTCGCAGGGCTGCCAGCCGTGGTCACGTTCACATCAGAAAATGTCCCACCGCACCGAGGACAAAACAAACCAGAGAAGGGTGGATGAGGCAAGGAGGACGAGGAGAAGGACTGAAAAGGACAAGGAAAGGTGAGAAAAAGACGTCGGCAAAGGATGCGCTGTACTGAGCCAGCGACCGCTCCGGCCACAAATCAACCCGCTCACCCTGCACAGCCAGGGCGCAAAAGGGAGGTGTAAATCACAGCGACGGGATTGCAAAGTGACTCACTGTCACATTAGTGCCGCCAGCGCCGCAGACCTCCAGGCGGGAGGCTCTGGCTCCGTTACGTTCTTTGTATGGGGGCAATCACAGAGATGCCACCACCATTACCACCAAAGCGAGAAGGTAACGATGCAGGATGCACCAAAGCCTGGCTGGAGAGCCAAGAGATGAAGAGTAGTACTTTCTACCGCTACCTTAGCCAGACCTCAGTTCGCAGGGAGAGATACTTACTCCTAACCGAGTCTCTTTTACTACAGCGACAATTCTCCACTTCTCCCCGGGGATCAGCCGCACCGAGCGAGCTCTCTCTCCTGTTGTTGTTGCAGCTGCTGTTAAACTGTGCTCGCTGATCGATTCACGCCTGAAAAAACTTCAGGAAGCGTGCGCTCCTGGACGAGCCCTGCCAGGAGGGAGGACCTTCCGCGTCCTGCTAAAGAAAAGCTCCTTTGACACCCTCTTCCTCCACCGTGGGGCAGTTCACACGACCTCTGGGCCAGGGAGAGATGGAGGGGGGGGAAAAGAGTGAAAAGCCAAGTTCTCCTCGTTTTCTACCTGAACTGCTCTTTGTGCAGAGATCATTTTGGGTGCAATGCCTCGGCCACGCGCAACCACGCTAGGCACTCTTAATGAACCAAGAGTCTACACCAATTTTCCGCTTCTTATTTTTATCTTTACAAAGAGGCGAATATAGAAGATCCAGGTTTAGGTTGTTGGTTTTCAGACCTCAGGTCGCTAAGACCATTTTTAAGGTGCACCAGTCGGTAGGCATCACCATGCCCCTTCTCGGGCCATTTTGCAAACGTTGCCAAGAGGAGAGCGCTTTCGCAGATGTGAGTATATCATGTGAGCCATCTCCTTGCCGTAGCCTCCGACTTTGCTTGGCTCCGGAGGGGCAGGGGGAGACCACAGCTGCCCACCACTGTCCAGGGAGCAATAAGGGAATAACCATGAACAAATTTTGCATTGCCCCTCAACAGTTTTCTCAAGGAAAAAGCAAACGATGCACAGAAATTAACTGCACCGGTTCGCAACTCAAAGCGGTTTCATCCTAGGATAAAGATTTCCTACCGACTTATAGACCGCTCCACAGGTACTGCAGACAGGCATGTTTTTCATAGATTAACACGGAAAGGCAGTCCCTGATATGACAATAACAGTTCCTGGCACTTTCAAAAGGGTCCTTTACAACCCCAGTTCCAGACGTACAGCGGTTTTTCCAGCTGCTGCACAAAACAGCAGCATTTTCACCCGCTTACAACAGCCCTGAAAGTAGACAGGCGCAAATTCGCGTCTGCCTGAAACCTCCTCTCTTCAGCAAAATACTGCCAGATACAGAGCTGACCTGATGTTTCCAGGAGTGACTGAATAGACGCGTTTATTTTTGTTTTCCGGAGGGATTCCAAGCCTGCCTGCCCGCAGCCCCCCGCAGCACACACACAAAGGAGGGAGGAGGACCACGGCTTCTCCAAAGAGAACGGAGTTCCTGAGGTCTGAAATAGCACAGCGCAAAGGTCATGTCATTACTGCAGCGGTTGGTGACCAGGGGAGAACAGCTACGGGTTAAAAAAAAATTGGGAAATAAATGCATTTGCTAATTCATTTTTATTCTGTATGAAAATGTAAATTGGGTGCAAAAAATAAAACAAACAGAAGAGGCCTAATTATTTATACAGGCATTTTCATCAAACAATGAATAGCACGCAGCAACCTTCTACATCAATTAATAAAGCTGGCTTCTGCAAAACAAAAGAGTTACACCATGTGCCCTAATTATAAAATCCAGCCTGGAGATGCTTTTTTTTTTTTTTTTTCCTTTTCTTCCTCCCCCCATACACCTGGCTTAATATATACCCACTGCATTCCTGAGCTGAGGACGCTCGTTAGCCCCACTCTCTATTTACAAATTCATTACTGTACTGCATATTTACTAATGTCTCTGGCAGTAGGAGTGGTCATAATGCAGCACTCCGAGGCAAAACAGCAGCTAATTGAACGCAGGGGCTGGGGGGGGACGGAGAGGGGGCTCTGCCTCCCTTTCTCTGTGCAGGAGGCAGCTGCTTCCACTTAAGCTTAGCACATTTCACGAGATGAGGATAAAATAGAAGCTATTAGATGTTTGCATTAGATTCCAGGGAGCCACCTCTATGGTTTTTTGCATTAACAAAGCATGCTTTACAACGTGTTTCTTCACGTCTTACCTTGGGCTTCACTTGATCAAACATCATTCACCTCCGTAACATATGTGACCAAACCGGCTAATGATGAGCTGCCACCTTTTCGATGAATCAGTGCATATGCCTTCTGAAAACAGACACGTCAAAAGAAGCCCCAGTGCCTTGCAGCTTCACGCGCATCCCCGGCGCAGGGTTTTCGGTCTGCCTCAGAAGGGCTGGTGCAGCAGAGCAGAGGAGCCAACAGCGTCTCCACGCAAGCAGTCCGTGCTAAACAGCCCAGGCGTTAAGTGCATTCTGTCCCCAATTCAACAGGGTTTGGGGTGCAGGGGATGCTGCTTGTTTATTTTTAAGTCGCAACAACAAAAGGCAACGTATAAATTGTTAAAACCCCTCCGAGGCTTTAACCACAAGTTAATGAATGTTTTATGAAGCAATCGCTTTGCCAGTGTACAAACCCCAAAACTACTTCAGGGCTTTCTCTGGGGCTCAGCAACACGTGGTTTGATCCGGGGCGCTCGGAAAGCGGGGCCGTTAAGCCAGAACAGACTCCTGCTTTGGGGTCACTCTGCCCTTTAAAAAGCCTCAGGGAAGCTCTCCCTCATTCTCATCTAAACAAACACAAAACACACCTGGGAACTGAGAAAATGCCTCAATTCACATTCTCAAAGCGCCTCTCCTTCCTCCCTGCAGCTCACAGGTGGGGGAGATGCACGTGCCTGTGTTTCCCAGGAGGGACGAGATCTCACCCGAGGAGGTAAAAACCTGGCAAAACGGGGCAAGGAGGACATCCAAGCGGAGGAGGACACAAGCCGTCGTGTCTGGTAACGCGTGTTAGCATCTCTGCGCTAACGTAGCCTACCACGGGTAACGCCGGCAGGGAAGAAGCAACAGTCGCGTTTACGCTCAGGACGGCGGTATCAACCTCCAGGGAGCCAGGTCCATCTTCGGATGCTCGTCTACCGCTTGTGCTCCTCTCCGAGTCCACGAAAGAGATCGGCACCACCAGGGCTCGGCAGCTTCTGCTCAACGAGGGCAAGCTAAAAGCTTTGGGTGCACCCATTCACCCACCTGTACAAATGGGTTACGACGGTCACTCACGAGGACAGAGCCTTTTGAGGACTATTTCTAAAAAGGACGGCTCCTATTTTGTGTTCGGGGTTGCAGAACGGCTAAAAATGGTGGTGATGTCAGATGAGCATTTATTCACACAAATGGAAAAATATTTCTGTAAAATAAAACTATATATGAGAGACAGGTTCCCTTTGGTCTCTTTTAGCAGCACGAGGCAAGAGACTGATAAATTAATTTTAAAAATTTCACGCTAGAGAAATCATACTCATTTAATAAATCTGGTCTAAACATTAATCTAGAGAAAGTTTAACATGCTTTAGGAGTTTGGGGAAGATTACTTTAAAACTCAAAGTGTATGTTTACAGATTACGTTCCATTTCTCAACAGGTAGGATAGGCTGGCAAACGGCAGCAAAAATGATGACTGTACTTGGCTGGTGCCTTACTGAAACCGTCCGTGTTTCCTTCGGATCCTTACAAGTCCTCCATCCAGAAGACAGGCACTGCGGTGCCAATAGTGCATGTGGTACTTTCCACAAGGCACAAAAATACAAATATAGGCATGCAATTGCCATTTAAATCTGTAAGAAAAATTGATTTTTGAAACTCACACCAAATGTAATCAGATACTATTGAAGTTCAATTATTCTTTGTTATGTTTAAAAAATTTTGTTAATATGTACTTGATTCTTCTAGAGAATATCATTCAATTAGAAAGCTCTCCAAATTTCAGAACTGATGCTTATGTTTAGTCAGAGAAAATGTTCAAAAATGTACTTGTCAGCTCTTGTTGCATAATAGACCATGTTTCAAAGGAAAGCAAGTTGCACACTCAGTGCCTGCAATTACAAATTACCAACATGAGTCATGTTTTGGGTTCGATTGCACGTAGGTGCCTTCTGCCCTAAATCTGAGTTGCCAAAGTTTAAACAATAGAGTTTTCAACAGCACTTGCACTGACAACAACAAAAGCCAAACACCAACAGGATACCTGATAGAGGCTACAGAACAGAAAACATCCACTTCTCCCTATTATCTTGACATTGCAATTCCAAGAAATAATGGAAAAACAGAAGCAGCTCATGAGTTGCTTACTCCTAACTCCAAAGCTGGGTGTGCAACGCGGGTCTGCGCCAGTGGCACCAGCTGACTCCCCACGTCCCCTCCGCGCCAATGGGCCAAATCGATGCTCGGGTGCCACCACATAAAAGCAAGACACGTTAAAAACCAAGACGATAGCGATGAGCGTCGGGTCCATTCTGCCACTAAAGGAGTTCACCGATTTGCAGTCCTCAATGTACGAACCTCAGCATCAACAGCAAGAACAACCCTTTCTTCTTCCTTTCCATCCCCTTGAAGCCTTCTTCAGAAGTTCAGGACACGACCACGGAACGATGTCGCCGTTAGCCAGAGAAATATTAATACATAATCACTGTTAGATTGTACAACCTGACGCCAACCCCCTACCTTGTTATAGACTCTGTAGCGATCCATTAGTAACATTTATTAGTGTCCTTTAACAACTCCTGTCATGATTCACTTAAAAAATAAAATAAATCATTTTAATTGCAATTCCCTGCCTCCTCAGGAAGATACAGCTCATTGACAAATAAAATCTAGCTACTGAACAACAAGACCTTAGCTGTGACATTGTGAGCAGTGAAATAACACTTGGAGAACAGATGTATTCCAGAACCAAATATCCCCAAGGGAGCTTGGATGTTAAAAGCAACAGCACTTGCAATTTTGGATATACACATCTGAAACGTCCTTCTAGGCTACACCACAAATTTCACAGGTAAGAAAAACGAAAAAAAAAAAACAAAAAACCAACCACCAAACAAAACCCCTAAGTGCTAACCAGATATGTGATTCAGAGAGGAGAGATGCTACAAACAGGGCTGCTTTCTCAGCTAGCAGCATGACTTCTCCTCTTTGTGATTTACAGATACTTAAAAACAAGTAGGTTAATGAAGCAACAATACACTGACTGCAGAGCGCTGATTAATACAAACTTCAGAGCATAGTGATCCATGAGCCAGTTCAGCACTAAGGCAATGTCCAAGCGGTTTGGCTGGGCTTATTAAAAAAAGAGGCCTTGAAAAAGTTACAAGAGCATCTATTTAATAGTATTAACTAAATAAAATAATTCCTGAGAAATAACTGTATGCATCTCCACCATATGCAGACTAAAAGAACATGTGGATAGTTTACAGTATTCTACTTTTCGCTCTGCGTTTTGGTTTTGGCTTGCTTCAGTATTTTCACTATTAGCTTTTTAATAGATTAATTTAGAAGGAGCTTGGTCCACCAAATTGATTGCACAAGTAACCATCAGGACTCTAAATGAGCCTCTGACACCCCCTTCTCTTTGCCTCAGTTTCCTTTTCTCTAAGGTCAAGGCAATACCCCCGGCTTGGGGGTTAACCACAGAAATGCTCGGGAAGCATTTTGAACGCCTAAAAATGTGTAATGTCACTTTCTGTTAGGAAGCACAACAGCATCCGCTCCTCACCCAGCAGGAACGGGAGCCCGCACGCTGCCGGCAGCTCTCACCGGCACCTTGGCCCCAAGTCTCCCGACCCACCGGTGGGCCTGGCCAGAACCGCTTGGTTGGGAAGAGAAGAGGTTAACAGAAAATAAGATGTAGAAGCATCTTCAAATTCTTCAAGGGGCTTTTTTAGGGGGCAGTGATGACTTAGGAAGGCTCCAGACCGGCAGGAACCAGCCACCCACAGCCAGGAGCGGTGCAGGATCACGCCAGCTCGGCTGTTTGCACTACCTCAGAAGCGCACTCGGTCCAAGCCTAAGCCTACGCGCGTGCAATCCAAGCATCGCTTCCCAGAGCTGCGTCTGAACACCTGATGCCGTGCCCTCCTAGAAAAAATGTGCTGCTGGAGGAAGGAAACCATCCGGCTTCCGTCCTCACCTCCAAAAACTCATACATTTGTATGCACCCAAGCGCTGTGGTCCTTCCAGCTAACCGCAAGATACTGCGGCAATATTTTACATTTTTCTTTGTTTTTGCAACAAAAAAAAAAATCAACGAATGTACAATTTGTTATTTGTACATTGGTATTTCTACCTGTCACCTAAAATGAAGATTTCCTGAGTCACACCAAATAAAAAAGAGACAGAACTGAAAGGGAGGGGCCTTCACCAGCGTAAGACCATACGAGATCATTTTGTTAACCAGCTTCTCCATCTCTGACAACGGCGTAGCCAAGTCCAGAAGTGTTCTGAATTGCACCATGGCTGTTTAGCAGTCAACGATACCCTACTGGAGGTCTCAACCCAGTTCTTAGTGAACAAATGGTTGTATAAAAATAGCCATTACCTAAGACGACCATTTTCATTTCAGGACAAAAGAACATCAGGCTGGAAATTGCAGAATTAATCCCTTGAGATTGCAACCCACCACAACGTCTTATGTTTAATTTGCAGTGGAAAAAAAAAAAAAAAATATCACACAGTGGCGACCAAGAACAAAGGACACATAATAAGAATTAATTTCAACATAAGTACCACTGAAACACAGGGCAAAACCGCACCCTCTATTAAAAGTGAGACCAACGGCTACTGGGCATCAACTGGAAACAGAGGTGCTCGCTTTGTTGCTGCTTGAATTGTTATAACCTGGCTTCTTTGCTATCAGACTCAGCCTGGGATTGAAGGGGGAACAGGCACCCAACACAGAGATGTCAGGGTGCAAGAGGGGAAACTCTGCTCTGGTCGTGTTTTGCTTTCTTTACGAGCGATCTGCAGGACTGCGAGCGTTGCTCCAGCATCAGTCTTCTGCTACGGCAATCGGTATGCTCCGTTTGTCACCATACAACCCAACTGGTAAAAAAAAACCAACAAAAAACCACAACAACAATGTATCTACAAACAAAGCAAAATAAAAGCTTTTTTTCATTTGACTCCAGATATCTCCGCTATCCCCCCCTTTTTTTTAAATGTATGTCTACCATCGTCTAATGAAAGGGCACACTAGTTGGAAACAATGGGCCAGCTAAAAAAAGAGCCCATGTGTTCCCTTCCACCTCGCCTGCTGCATCCCCTCGTTCTTCACACTAAAACTTGCCAAATTTCTGACAACAAAAACCTGTCCTTTCGAATCCCGGGGTGGGGCTGCGCTGGGACGGAAACGGAAGGCTACAAATCAATCTTCAAAAAAGCACAGCAGGATGGAAGGGCCATTTATACAAGCAGAGCATGTATTTGTTGTGACTCTAATATTATTAAAAGACGTAGTAGATTAGCACCGGCTTAGCATCAAATGCAACAGCTCCTTTATAGTGACTAACCAGGGCAAACAGGGACAACTGCTTTAATGAAGCACGGAAGCCTGCAGCTTGGGCTGAATTCTCAAAAAATAACGCCCAAAAGAGCAAAGGTGCAGAAGGAAGAGTACAGGATGACCATAATGACAGAGCCAGCTGCTTTCTCATGGCTGCTGTGCTGAACCTCATGAAAGATGCTCCCGAGCGAGGCTGGCATCAAGGCATCGGCCCCCACGCCCAGCTCCACCGCAGCTTCCGACAGCTCCCGCGCCAGCCACGTCCACCCTCCTTTCTTACCGACCTTCCCTTCCTCCGGTGCCACCAACTCCAAAATCAAGCTATTGCAGACGAAGGGTGAAGAGAAAAAACATATTAAAATAATAATAATAAAAAATAATCAGTGAACCCATTTTTTAGGGTTCACCAAGAACCTTTTAGGCACGGCCCAAATGTCAGGGTCCCCCTGCAAACGCCGGTCTGCAGGTGGCAGCTGCATTCTGCTGTCGTCGGATTGTATTAGAAACATCTGAGCGCTCTCCTGTGCTCCCTGTATACTACTGAGTATTTAGGGGAGTGCTGGCAAAGGTTACCCCTAGAAGTTTACCTCTGAATGAATACTGATAGGAACGAAAAGCAAGCAGATGTTGGCTGACTAACTTGAATGCGCTTGAACAGGATTTTGGAGCAGTCAAAAAAGAAAACATCCCTAGGGGATTTATCTAGATTTTATGTTCGGCATAGTACATATTCATTAAAAGCACAGTCACCGGTGTAGGTATGTGCTGACACAATATTGTTTTAACACACAGGGAGGCCGGGACTGATGTGCATCTCTAAATGCCTCTCGGATGCCCCACCACTGCCTGGTGTAAGGACACGGCCCTGGCTGGGAGAACTGCCCTTGGCGAAGCTTTTAGGAAGTCTTCAAGACAGCACGTTATTGCAAAGATTTTTAAACATGTTCCGCTGCTGCTGCTGCTCTGTTTTCATAAATACATGCCTGATGTTTCTCTTAAGATGGTCTCTCAGCTACAAGAGGAAGCAGCAATTCATTCGGTTCTCATTGTCCAACTGGAAAGAGTATTTTGGAATGGAGAACACTTGCAGGTTTTGATGCCTAAAGAGCGACTGCTAAAAGAAATGAGGAAACGGAGACAAAAAAGAGTGACTGATATGCATTTTGTCTCAAAAGTACTAGTAAATCTTGTGTTTAGCCAAGTTGCAGTTGAAGTGTCTGCTGCAGCAGGGCGGCAGTCCGGAGCCCTGAAGGCAGAGCCCGTAGTGCAGAGCAGTCCTGGGGGAGAAACGCAGCTGGAGGAGAGTGGATGCCACCCCAGACAGGAGGTCACAGCCACGCCAGGTCACACCAGAGGATGAAATCCGGTGTCAGATCCAGCCCACGGATACATCCACAGCCAGCCAGTCCACCAGGCTTCTCCTACTGCAGACACTGGCACAGCCCACCCGAACCGACCGGGCTGCGCATCGTCGCGTGTCCCACCATGAGATCGCAGCTGTGTGTCAGAAATAGCACAGGTTCGGACCTGCAGTACAGCTGTAAAATATCTCAAGAAGCCAGTATTGAACGCAAAGGCCTCCGACTTGAGGACTTGCCGGTCTTGATTTCAGCCAGGAGAGCGGTCGTCTGGCCAGGAGGTTCAGCAGGGTCAGTGGTATCGTCCATCCTGGATTGCCCATGGTCTTCATCATACCACTTTACCCCCACAGATGACAAATAGCACTTTAGCACTGTTCCCGAGTACATGCTTTCCTCCTTCACTGCCGATGCATCCTGACCCCTCAGGAACTTGAGCCGAGAAGCTGAACGCCGTCAGCCCCACCGCAGAGCCTCGCAAAAGAGCACATTTAATCAGCTCAGCCTTGATTTATACGTCTGCCTCTTACAAAGCCCAATTTCCGACGCTGGAATTCTGATTCACTATCACAACCTTTAGACCTACAGCCAAAGACTGTCATTTTTAATGCTGGTCATTTGGCAAACCACAAAGAAAGCTCACAAATCCAATAAAAGAGGTTTTTAAAAAAATTTTTAAAAATTCCATGCAACGGTTCTGGCCTGCTGCATAGCAATGGGGAAAAGCACATAGTAAATCACCCGTCTGACCACTGGGCAAGGGCCAGCATTCACTGAGAACCTGGCTGGCGACAGCACTTTCTCAGGTTCCCCACAACAGGCTGCTTGAATTTGCTTTTTAACTACCCAGAGGTCTGACATCAGCCTTTGCTGGCAAAATAGCCTCCAAACAAAAAAAAAATGCCCAAGTAGCTGGTGCGCTGCAGCTGCGTGCGTACATAGGAAGGTTCAAATTCAGCAGAGCCTCAAGGATCCAGGTTTTTGACAGGGGACCCCACTACAAACGAGTTCTAACTAAAAAAAGACCTCGATCTATTTAGAACTGAGAAAGCAAGGATAGAGCAGGAAAAGCTTTGATAAGACGTGCAATGCCCCACCCTCTTTTTTCTGTCTTCCCATCCCATTTCTTTCCACCCATTGCATTCACCAGTTGCTCCTCTGTCACTCAGTACGTGTGCACCCTCCATCTGCGTCCCACACATGGGAGGGATCCCCATCACTACGTCTTACATACCTACAGCTACTCTTGTAGGGCAACAGATGCTCAGCATTTGTCTCCGTGGCTTCGGATATTGTTCTGGTACGCCAAAACCAGAGCCCTGTACAAAATTAGCTTGTAAATACCCACAAGGAGCAAAAAGACAACGGATAATAGTTAGAAAAGAGGCAGCGACAGTGTTCGCACACGACATAAATCCGATCTGCGTTTCATTGGTGTGTAAAATCAATCTAACAGCAAAGGGGCAAGCAAGCCCTGTCTCCACATGGCTTTGTGTGTTTGTAGCACCTACACATGATTTTCCAAACACTGTCTGCAAAGACTGCACTCCAGAGAGAAACTGAGGCAGCAGGCTCAGCGATCCAGCTATTTCATTTCCATCTGTGTTTAGCCTGTTTCTCTGCTCCTCTGTGACTCACCAGAAAATAGAAGTAGAGGAAACCGCTCACAGATTAAGCTGAAAAGCAAACACAGAGAAAAAAGGGATGACTTCATGCTACAGAGTCCGGGCAGTCTAGTAATGCTGCACACCAGTTGCTCCCAAAATTCACCCTGGTAGCATTTCCTATCCATCTTCAATGAGAAAAAGCGCAGGGGACACAGCGGGTTGCATGCAGTGGTGGGAGAGAGGACTGTATTAGTCTGTTAATGCAACCCCAGTGTTTTTATGTGGAGCCTCCAGGCACAAAATGTCCTTAGGACAAGTGGTCTCATAATTGGTTAAAAAAGGCAGAGAGGGTCAATCTCTGAAACATTAGGCTTGTGGCCGCCTATGTACTCAATTTCAGCACTAATTCTCTTCCCTCCACAGTCAAATCCTGCTATTTACTCCCACCTACATAACATCAGGCAGATGGGAAACACTCAGCATAATTCTTCACTCTTATCCCTCCCCGCGTCTCTCCAAAACCTGATTTGATTTCCTATGCATCAAGACAAAAATCATATTAAACTGCAGGGGGAAAAAAAAAAAATAAAACCCAAACCAACCAGCTATGCTACACACAGGATTTGCATCTGATCCCAAATTTCCTTCACACCCAGCGCGTACGTTTTGCAGATTTCTACCGTAGCAGGACTTTCAGCCTTCCCTCCCGCACAGCCACTACTTGTCTTGCGGTGCGAGATTGAAGTAGACAAGTGTGAAAGAATCATATAGGGCTCAACATCATTAGGCTCATCCTGAAAGCACCAGAGTTGACAGGTCTGAGGAAGCAACTTCCGATTTTCCCCTGGGGCTCGGATTTGGGGGCTTGGAGGAAGCTCTTTAGAAAATAAAGCCAGGGAGGCTGGGTGTTTGTCTTTTTCTTTACAATCTTGGGGCAGTCGTGAGACTACCAGGGCGTCAAAAATTATGAAGAATTAAAGAACTATGAAAGCCTCAAGTTAAACGTAAACCCAAACTGTGAAAACACAATGGAAGTTCAGCCTGTTAGAAATAATGTGCTGGGCAAAACATTAACACATTTACACTTGAAAGTTGTGAAAGAGTCAGAATCATCCTGCTTAAAATGTATCAGTCAGACGAGACCTGATTTCAGGGCAGAGCGTCCTGCAGATACATAAAAGAAAGTACTTGAATAGGCATCATAACACAAACATCCATTTATTTTCTGCCAAATAAGATCAATGTCCTCTCTCCACAAAATAACGCTCTCTGCAAAGTGCTCGAGTTCAACTTGCTCACAGAAAAAGAGGTCACAAAATTAAATGCCCCAAAATGTTTCACTTATTAAACAGGCTCAATTGCACAGTTTAGGGCATTTGTCCTTAATTCAGACTGCTGTATTTGTACGAAATAAAAAATAAAAATAGAATACTCTCACCTTTAAAGCTAGCAGATCAACTTTGCCTGAAAGGTCAACCAGACTTTTCCCGACTGAATCAATTGCAAAGTCCAGACTTCACCCACTGAGAAAGCCCAGTGGTTTAAAGCTTGTGGCTATTACGTATGCAACGATTACCTTGCAATCATTACAGCTAAACCCCATCTTCCTCAGTGGCTTGTGGAAGGATAACTGGCATCTCCGAAATGAGAGCAGCAGCTTAAAGTAATAATCACGGGGGTTTGGTTTGTTGTTTTTTTTTTTTTTAAATTTCTTTTTTATTTGTATGTGGAAATAAGCGTGAACCGCTGCAGATCAAGTCAAACACATTCCCTGCAGCTATGGCCATCAAAGAGGCAGGCAGCTATGTTTTGTACCAGCTGTAACTTCTCACTGGCCTTTTAGCTTAGCCTTGTTCAGAAAACTCTGCAATAACTCAATCTGGACAGCACAGAGGCTCGGATCAGAAAGGAAAGGTCACCGATATATAACCAAATTCAGGTGGTACGCAGACATACCAACACGATCTATCAGCCTGGGAACCCCAAAGCACCACCCTCCAAAAGCGTGTTTTTCAATTCAGAAGTCTGGCAGTCTCCTCCGCGGTACGTTTGGTTGCTAGCTAGGAAAAGCTACTGCATTCTCAGATGCATCCATCATTTGAAATTACCAGGTTAAAAAAATAATTGAAAATCAGTAATGCTCTGCTTCCCAATGCCTCCTCTTCCCACCAGCGCTGCAGACGTGGTGCTTAGGGACATGGTGTAGTGGTGGACTTGGCCGCGTTAGGTTTACGCTTGGACTCGATGATCTTAAGGGTCTTTTCCAACCTAAATGATTCTATGATTCTATGCCGTCCGACCTGACAGCCCTCAGACTGTCCTGGGAGGCCCTGAAGTCATCTCAGCTTGAATTTCAGATTCCTCAGGGCAGAAGAAGTCCCATAACCGTAAGATCGCCTGCACGGTTCTGTACTGCTGCGTTTTCACAGCGAAACCAAGGCAGAACGCTGCGCAAGTACAGACAATGGCTGAACTCCTGTTCAGCTTAGCAGCAATGGTAGTTCCTGTGATTTTTACCATGAGTTTTGTAGTATTCATCTTAACGCTTCTGGTTACAAATTCCTTGGGCTGTATTAAAAAATACCCCACACTCCCACCCCCAAGCTAGATTTCCAACTCCTGTAGCTGCAAATAAAAGACTGGAAAAGCAACCAATGTGCATCCCAACGGCTCAGAAACTCGGTGAGAAATAAAAAGCAAACTCAGTTAATTGTGTAGAAAGTATCACCTGATTTTGGAGAGGCTACTTCATGATTTTTTAAATAAATACACCTGGTATACTGGTTACAATGGCAATATATATTGACTAATTTCCAGCCCAGTGTCAGCTTTCTAGATAATCCCAAAACAATGACTGTAACAGAATACCAACGTCCCAGACCATCGTTATGCCTGGGGTATTAAACAGCACTGACGAATAAAAGACGGAATGAATATTTCAAGGGGTTGCAGGCAGCAAGAGTAAGAGATGGGGATGAGAACTGAGCAACTCGTGTCCCCAGCAGTTCCAAGGCACAAAGCGCGCTGGTTTTCAAAAGCCATGACCGGCCAAAATGTCCAAGAGCAAGCCACGATTCGTGGCATCCCCATTTATGACTCCCCCAGGTGAGATATTTCAGCTGCTTGGTTTCCAGAGGATGGGCGTTCGGTGCTTCTGAAATCATTCCTCCCCGTCACACGTGGGTGCCCAAACACTGATGCTCCTAAAAATTTGGTTTTGTCTTTCTGTGTCTCAGTTCCTCAATTGCAACACAGGGAAGTTTCTTCAACTGAAATTTTGTAGTTCCCAAGGTCGCTGGGAGGGGCTGATTAATCAGCATTCACAATGTTCCTTGAAAAGAAAACAAGCGATGCATACGAAGCCTCCTCTTTGTCATTTACTGATCTCTGATGCACCCCAAAACTGATTTAACAAGTCCTGCTTGTTAAAGCGAAAACCAGACAGGAAGAAACTCTTCTTGCTATTAAGGTGCTTGCCAGAAAACTCAACTGCTAATATCTCTGTGCAGCACAGAAAGCCTCTCCCGAAACCTTTCATGTGTCTCTCCACACGTCAAGCTCTCTTTCTTCTTCCTTTTATCTTCATATTTAGATAATTCTCACTAAAAGCAAGGTGGTCGTTCTTGCAAAATTACCATAACATCTCTTGATGGACTTTTAAGATCTCTCCTGCTTGTTACACAGTACTTCGGATGTGTTTTGCCAAGAAGCGAGACATTGTTTATTCTTGTAATGGGAAGACAAAGTGTTTCCCACTTAAGAGCTTCATCTCTCTTAAAACGCGTGGCGTAGCAGAAAGCGAGTGGCATAACTGAAGGCAAGAGACTCCTAACGGCAACTGAATTTCAATTTCATTGATTAGCAGTATCGCCAGCGTAAGGAGATTTAATGCCGAGCCCGGTGTAAATTGGATTCCAATTGCTGTCCCTGTGTAAAAAGGGGTCTCACATAAAGGATTAAACGCAGGCCAAGGTTGCACAATGAACCCACTGGCTCATTCACAATCAGCTTTGTGTACTCATTAGAAAAGGGAGCTAATCACCCCAGTTTGTGCTGGTTTCAGAGCTGCCAGCACAAAAGGCTGTGACCTCCCACTGAGAGTCAAAGACAAAATATCCCGCTTTCTCCCATGTACGAAAAACTCTCATTTTGTGCCTCCAAAATTCAACCTTCTGATGGACCCACAATAAAAATTAGCTACGGTCAGCAAGATTCAGCTACCCCTAAAATCACAATTATGTTGCTTAATATAGGGGGTGAATTAGGAAAATTCAACATCTGTCCAGTAAGGAGTCTACCAGTGACCTAGTTTTGTCCCAGTGTGTGGCTTGCTTGTAAATGTATTAGGAGCATGTGCAATACAACAAAGCACAGAAATTTCCTAAGCAATCTCACAGGTAATCAAAAAAGGTCTTCCACATTTTAGGCGGCACGCAGAAGCGTATCCCTACGCTTGTTGGTACAGCACAGAAAACCAGAGGAGTTAAACCAAAAGTCCCGTGTAGTAGAAAGATAGGAAACTTTGCTGGCGAGCGAAGCTTTTCACGCAGACAACAAAGCGCAGGCCAGGAGGTGGGTAGCCACATGGTATGTTCCCCCACCATCCCTTTGGTCCTGGAAAAAGCTGCTCAAAACCAAAAAATACTGTGAGGCTGGGCGCCAGCCTACACGCTCAGCCCTTGCACGCTACGTGCCTCCATTTCGAATTTACAGGCTCTCGGCAGATGCCTGCCAGGGAGTTCACGGCATCCCGCGGAGGCGGGACGATGGGCACCTCCGTGCACCGCGTGTCCTTGAACTCTCTTCACATTTCCCCAGCGAAACGACATCTGCTCAGCCCCTCAAAAACCGGGGTGACTACCACTGCCGAAAGCGGGCTTCCCAGGGTGACGGAGCCCCGGCACGCTGCCTGGTGAGACCTCACGGTGCAGATGCTCGCCGTCTCCGCTGTTCTCCCTGGACCCTCAGCACGCTTTTGGCCACCACATTTCTCCAAGCAGATCTGTATCGCTACCCCTCCCATTCATCATCTTGAAATAGCTCAGTGCCACTGCCGTGAAATGTAGTATCAGCGATGCGGCTGTGTATTTTTAGCACAACAAACGTTTTGTCCTTTTTGAGATGAGTTAATTGCCCCGTTTCCTTTTCCTCCTCCGTTCCTCCCCATCTCCCGGCTGTTTCACCAGGTCGTCCGGCTCCCCGCACGGCCGAGCACGAGTCCGCAAAAAGCGGCGAGGGTCTCACCACTCAGCTTATGAAAAATGCCACGGACACTTCTGTGGCCCAAAGCATCTCCCTGGCCAGGAGAGGAGCCGGTCCAGCAGCCCACGCACCCCCCTTCACCGCACACTTGTACAGTGCCTAGTGCTCCACGGCACGACTGCGATACAGATATTAATAAGTAATCGTGCAGAGACACCGCTGACTGCTTCCGATGCTGGAGCAAAACGAGAAGCATCACGGTGACACAGACCCCTCCAGAACCGGCCCTGGGTTCTGCACAGAGAGGTGTCTCAGAGACCAGACCCCCATAAGCAAGAAACTCCATCCGCTTCATGGGGGTTTCAGGGAAAAGTAAAACATAAGAACAGTTTGGATCAGGAAAAGTTTCGATCTTTTAAATGGTCAGACCTTGCATTACGTTACATTATCTTTTGGCTAGAATATAATCTTTGGTTTCCAAATTCTCTTTCACTATAGAAAGCCCCAGGCCAAAGGAAATCTTCCAGCATCTATCTGTTTTTGTATTAGGAAAACAAAGTTTGAAATCCCAAGCAATCTGAAAAGTCAGGACCGACTAACACAACATGCTTTTATTGTGCGTCACTGCCTTTGCAAAGAACGAAGGGGAAGCAATCCCTTGCTCTCTTGCAAAGCAAATGAACCCGATGCAGACACGCCGGGCAGCGATACCCACAGCACTGCTGCACGGAATGACCAATATCGGGGCACATAACAGACCTGGCACAAAAGCTAATACAGAAAAATGAATGGTTAATCCACTTATCTCTTTTTACACCCCTCCCCAAGCAAGCGTATAACCACGAGCAGGCACAACCCAGAACAACGTCGCGTCTGCGCTCCCAGCCCAAGGCAGCGGGACACATCGCTGGTGTCCCAGGGACAGGAAAGCAGGTCAAGGCAACTGCAGAAATGCAGCGGAAAAGGTCAGGATGGTAATTTTTATATTAGATATAATATAATATATATTTTTTTTTAATAGGGGATGTTTAACGGGTTGGAGAAAATCAGTGGACCTTCGAGAAGGAACAATTCCAAAGGAGGACAGTCCAAAAATGTGCTGAAGGACCACTCTTGTCGAAGGGGAAAAAATTTCTCTGTCCACAGAGGCCTTTGTCAGGCAAATAAAATCTTCTGTCAGCAGCTGCACACAAAATCTCCGTTGCTGGAGGATAAAATCTGATTGTGCGTACAACTGAGAAGATGTTATCTATTCGCTACCTATTGGCGCATAATGCGGTTGGTAAAAACAGTTTAACCTAAAATCTCATTCTCCTTTCTCTTTAAAAAAAAAAAAAGAAAATAAAAGATGTAGGGCTATGGCATCAACTACAGTCCAGACTTCCCTCTCTGCCAATTTGTATGTAAAGTGTTTTATTAAATGATAACCTGTTGGCAATAAGAAGGCAGGGTACCCTAAATGCTTTTCAGTGAGACTAATTTTAAACTTTTTTTTTTTTTTTTTTAGGATATATGAGAAAAAGCCAAATCCAAATGACACACAGAAGTCACAGAGCATTAAAATTACCTCCTGAGATTTTTAGACTGAATGATCCCCCAACACTTAGTGAAAAACACGTGGGTTTTTGTTGGAGTTGCAACATATGGACCAGTTTCAAGTCACTGTGTCATTTAATAATATTCACTGATTTATTGTCCCGGGAAGTCACCGCTTAGTCGTTTGGTATTTCACTGCAACGATGCCCTTACGGCACACTGAAGCACTATCTCACCAAGCATTTATGCAGCTCGACCAGCACCTTGCAACAAGCGCATGAATCTCTCTGCTTCTCCGTCAATATATTCACAAGATTCTCCCACCAAGATGATAATACTCAATCTGCACTTATTTTCCAGATCATCAACTGGACTTCTGCACGCCTTACAACCTGGTCTTTGGCATTCTCAGCAAGAGCAGCATTAGGTCCAATGATTGTTATCTCCATGACTTCAATTTTCCTCTCAGCCTCTTGCAATCTTAAACCAATGCTTTCCAACTTCTTATCCACTGCAGCATGAATAGCATCTCGCTTTTCTATAATGTCTGCCAACCACTTAGCAAGCCCAGCACTGCTTGATAAGCCAAATCCATGCCTCCTGATGGTACGAAGCTGAAAGCAGTCAAGCCTGACACACCCAGCTAGAAGGAAGTTTGAAAGTGAAATATCAGATCCTCAGCGTGTCCAGTCTGACTTATTTTCCCCAGCAGTTATTATTACCAAAAGCAAGCAGTAACTAACATCCCATTCCCAGGATCAAACCCACCAGCTCCTAGAAGTTGCCCACCTTTGCAATACATCAACCAACCTTAAAGGTCCACATGGGTTTATCGCAGCTGAGCCAGAGAAATAAGCTTTTCACTTCTAAATATTGGACTGCACATGCCAGTATTATATCCCAATTCCAGAGGTAATATGGCAAGGCAAACCGAGGGAGGCAACTGTATAATTTGCCGTTCAGAGCTACAAGAGGTGAGAGCAGCGCCTGATGCTGCAAGCCCACTTCCCGGCGTGCACTCGGCTGCTGAAAGCCCCGCCACTGCGGTCCTTTTCTTGCGACCCCAGCCATATTAATTCAAGGTGCACGGACCGGCTCTCATACAGGCAAGTATCTTCCCAGCTCATGGTGAGTTAGGAAAAAAGCTACCTAGGTATAAAAATCACGTGCCATCTCCCTTACAGGAATATGCTCATTGATTTTCCGTTTACAGACTAATTCTGATCCCCCACGGTAGGGTTCGGGAGCAGCGTAGTTCCCACCACACCTCCCCATAGATTACCCTCGCTCCCAACGACAAGGCTGATCTCTTCTTACGGATTTAAACCACCCTGCTTTTTGTCAGGGATCTACGAGGAACCAGTTGTAGGCTAAGGAAAGAAATTCTGTAAAATAAAGGTGCTTTGGCTGGGGGGGGAATGGGGGGGAAACAGAAGAAGGAGGGAGGCTAGAGAAGACATTATCTCTCTTAAAAACTCAAAATATAATGGACTAAAATCTATTTCTTCCATCACCTGAAGAATACAAGCCGCACTGAACTGCACAGGCTCTAGAAAACTAATACCTGAAGGACTCAAACAGAATATTTGATGCATCATCCCCTAGTCAGCTCTGAATCGCAGCCTCTTTCACTAGGAAACAAAACAGGGTCGGGTGGGAAACGAATGGGCGGTGGAGGACCAGGAAAGGTTAGGAAGATAGCTACCTGTAAGTTTTCCTTCTTGCTTCCCCACTCAGCCACCAGCACCTCCTAACATGCTCTTGTTCTTCTCCACGTGCCTCATACATGCAGAGGCTCGTGTTCGGATTTAAAAGTAAGAACTCGGAGAGCTGGGGAGAAAGGAACAGGGGAGGATGGCGGTGCTCCTCAAGAGCCACTTCTGGAGATGGGAACAAAGACTCTGCAATGAGCGGAGGACACGAGGACGGAGTGACTTCAGACTGCCATGAAACGCTGCTTCTCACAGCACGCACCTCCAGCGAGCAAGTCCCTGTCACAAGAAAGCAGAATCCAACAGCTTTTTATTATTTTTTTTTTTTTTCTTTCTCCAAGAGCTACATAATTGTTCTGACTAATAATAATGGACCTGTTACTGCTCCCACTGTCCTCAAAGGGAGCAAAATCAGGTTTGGCATTTGTAATTAAGAATGCTAAAACAGGAGTTATCAAGTGTCATGTTAAGAGAATAGAGGGCACGATCCTGGGCAGTGCAGAGCGCTCCGAGCCTCACTCAGCGTAACGGTTAAGCATCTATTAGTTTGGGTTTTTTTTTAATATACTTAAATTCATTCTGCCCGTGTCTAAAGGACGCACTGAAGTCACACGGCTGGACCACAGCAGAGAAGAGGTCCACTGGGGGCAAGGAGAAAGTCTTCCCCCACATAAAGCTCATCTCAGACTGGCTGAGAACACCAGGCAAGGGGAAGGGAAGGCTTCAGCGGCCGCAGCTGGAGGCGGCAGATGACCTACCCTCGCTCTCACCCTGCGCCCTCCTCGCTATTCGCTCTGCGTTCAGGTGGGCACGTGACGGAGACGGAAATCAGGGTCAGACAGAACCGATTAGGCTCCAAGAGTCCAGTCGTGAACCGTACCCTTAAGGACTCCAAAGCATTTGTTGCTAGAGCTAGTGGATGTCTCATCCTATTTACATAATATATGACCTAATTCTGTGTTCACTGAGTATTTAATTACAGCCGATTGAATACAAAAATGACTCAAAATACTCTCAGCACTAATAATTAATGTTTTAATTGTGTTTTTTTGTGGGGTTGTTTTTTTCCCCACATGCAACATTTAAATATTTTGAGCACATACCAAAAAAAGAAGAAAAAAAAAATGAAAATACATCGCTCCTTCTGGAGCCAGCTCTGAAGGGACAAGTGCTTGCTCAACATGGTGGCCTCCTCTTTCTCCACAGAAACAGGAATTCTGTATTTCACACTCCCACTACCAGAATTAATAATTCCAGCCCATTTTGTGAACTAGAACCTCTGTTGTGGAGACCAGTGACGAGTGGCGTTCCTCAGGGGTCGGTATTGGGAGCAGTGCTGTTTAACATCTTTATCAGCGACATGGAGAGTGGGATTGAGCACACCCTCAGCAAGTTTGCCAATGACAGCAAGCTGTGCGGTGCGGTCGACACGCTGGAGGGACGGGATGCCATCCAGAGGGACCTTGACAGGCTGGAGAGGTGGGCCCATGTGAACCTCATGGAGTTCAACAAGGCCAAGTGCAAGGTCCTGCACCTGGGTCGGGGCAAGCCCTGGTATCACTACGGGCTGGGGGATGAAGGGATAGAGAGCAGCCCTGTGGAGAAGGACTTGGGGGTGTAGGTGGATGAAAAGCTCAACATGACCCAGCAATGTGCGCTCACAGCCCAGAAGGCCAACCATATCCTGGGCTGCATCAAAAGCAGCGTGGCCAGCAGGTCGAGGGAGGGGATTCTGCCCCTCTACTCTGCTCTGGTGAGACCCCACCTGCAGTACTGTGTCCGGCTCCGGGGCCCCCAACATAAGAAGGACATGGACCTGTTGGAGCGGGTCCAGAGGAGGGCCACAAAGATGATCAGAGGGCTGGAGCACCTCCCCTATGAAGACAGGCTGAGAGAGTTGGGGTTGTTCAGCCTGGGGAAGAGAAGGCTGCAGGGAGACCTTAGAGCAGCCTGCCAGTACTTAAAGGGGGCTTACAAGAAAGCTGGTGAGGGACTTTTTACAAGGGCATGTAGTGATAGGACAAGGGGTAATGGCTTTAAACTGAAAGAGGGTAGATTTAGATTAGATATAAGGAGGAAATTCTTCACTATGAGGGTGGTGAGGCACTGGCACAGGTTGCCCAGAGAAGTTGTGGATGCCCTATCTCTGGAAGTGTTCAAAGCCAGGGTGGACGGGGCTTTGAGCAACCTGGTTTAGTGGAAGGTGTCCCTGTGCATGGGCAGGGGGGTTAGAACTAGGTGATCTTTAAGGTTCCTTCCAACCCAAACCCTTCTATGATTCAATGAATCAGTTCACTCACCCAACTCCGTCCCTCCAGGACAGGGCCTTGTCAAGCCGTGGAGCATCATCCGCTTGCCTCGGGCAGAGCTGAGACACAACTGTTGTTGAAAGGAATTGGAGCACAGCTGCTCGACAATTGCTCTCCCAGCACAAGACAGAGTGTCTCTAGGAGTAGCATCGAACTATTCATCAGTATTTGTCAGATACTTTACAGGAACCTCCTTAATAAGTGTGTATTTCCATCCCACATGGGGCTACATCGCCAAACTGTTCATGGGCGATCCAATCCTGACCATTTCTTTTGGCAGAGTGGGAATAGCTTTGTACTATTATATTTCAGCTAATCAAAAGATTTCATAAAGGAAAGACCATTTAATCAAGCCAGTGCAAAACATTTCCACAACTGGTTCGCACTTCAGAGATAGCAACAGATTTTTAAAAAAATTTTAAAAATAAAAAAATTAGTGAAAGGACTAATAGCTGTAGGACTGTTCACATACCTTAAATCGAAAGGGCTTACATGTTCTTAACATATCAGGAATAAACCCTCCAAGGTATTGCTACCATAGTGCAACAGAAAAGTTATCAGTCTTCCTGCAGTACATCTAACAGAAGTACTCTCTGTATTTTCCTCCCTAGGAGTGACTCAGATAATGATAGCAAGTGGCAAATTAAATCATACCAGTGCTATGTGAAAGCCGCAATCCTTTATAATTAGGGGGTTTTGTTTGTTTGGGGGGGGGTGGGGGGGTGGGAATCACATTTATAAAGAGCTTATCTCAAGGATAAGGGCGATTGGTTTTAGACTGTTTTTTTTTTTTAATAATGTCAGCTTTAAAAAAAAAAAAAAAAAAAAAAACACCACAAAACCAAAAACAAACTCTAAAAGGTCTTCTAAGCAGAGGTTTATCATAAATAAAACAAAGCATTACCCTGTAAACCACTGTTCCTGCAGAGCCAGTGAGTGCGCAAAACATATGCAGTGTGTTAATCCCACCCAAAGCTATCCACCATTTGTTTTCACCTTAAACCAAACAACTGGAAGAAATTAACTATTATTTCAGGAATTACAGTTTTGCTAAAATGATAATCTCTTCCTCCCAATTCTTCTGCTGAAAAGATAATTGCACTATTATATGGACATAAACGAGTAATCAGACACCAAAAAAGCAGAAAGTTGTAGAAAGGTCTTTTAGCTTTTGAGATCAATAAAAATTATTATGCTCAGCATTTCTCTCTCTCAAGATATTTATGCCATGCTCATCACCTTGGTATCCAAGTTCAATACAAGAAAAGCAAAAACTTGTTCACACACAGCATATTTAATCTTCAAATGCTTGGCAAGCATCAGCCAATATTCAGAACTCCCTTGAGACTTCTCTGAAGGAGCAACTTAAGCGCTCAAGTTAAGAGGCTGTACAGAGCAGGACTTGGTGTCTAGAACGGGGCTTGGGCAGACCTTTGGCATGAGTCAAGAAACCTCATCCAAGAAGCCCATGTGTGTAGCAGCCCCCTAAATCTGCAGGTACCTAGGTGCACGGCCGCTCTCCCTATGCCGCCAAGCCCGAAGCTTCCCTCCGCATCTCTCCAACTCTCTGTTGCTTGCCCCTCTGGATTAAAAAAAAAAAAAAAACAACAAAAAAACCCCAAACAAACAAACAAACCAACCCCAAAAAAGCTGTCCCCTCAGTCCCCCTCCTGCCTGGGCATGTTCTCCAGCTCTGGAAGGTGCTCCAGGCTCAGGCTCACAGTCCCAAGTGGTCAGAGACCAACAGGATTTCACGTTCACATTCAGCTCTGTTGGTTTCGCTGATCTTTCTTTTTTAAATTATTTGCTATTTATTATTATTATTATATTATTATGTTGTTTTATCATTTTAAAATAATCACCTTGTCCAGTGTTATGCACCTGTATTTAACTCAGATTTTGGGGCTCCATTCAGGGATCCAAGCACTCAGAAACCTGATGCTGCAGCAGCCAAGTCCTTTATTAAATTTAATCCCGAGTGACCTCTGACATCAGAGCCACGGTGACTAATCAAGCAATTATCAGTGAATTATCATCTTTGGGCAACGCTCAGTACAATCATGGAAAAACAGATCAGAAACAATCTCAGGATTTCGGTTTGGTGGAAACCTGGCCCAGGGCGCGTTACCCACGCTGATCCCCGGGAGGGATGGCAGAGGGATGACTGTGTAATCACTTACTGGGGAAATATAGGAAAATCAAAGATAGGAAAATCAGTGGTTAGAGAAGACTCCCTCAAAGGTAAGGTTGTCATGGACAGAGAGTCCATGCCAGCAGTGACACACGGATCTGCCCCTGCCATCGTTTGACGAGGTACGAGGCAGGTCCCCCTGACCTGGAGGCCTGGGAGACTGCAATGCAGAAGAAAGATCAACGCTGCCTGTAAATACCCTTTAACACATCGTTCTTATTGCTTCTCATTCCTCAGATTAGATTTGGTTTCATTTTTAAATGGAAATTAGATCTTCATCAACCTTGAATGCTCATTCTCCGTCTACCAGTTACACGTATTATCTATTCATTCTTGCTGGGCTTTAGCGAGGGTTGCTTGAATACCTCTTGGAAATGAACAGCACTTTGTAATTACTAGTCTTGATTAATAAACACAGCCTCAACCAATATCTAATTTAACTTCTAACTACAGAGACCCTAAATAATCTTACATTTTGTAAAAGTCCAGAACATGGCGGGGGGGAATCTGGAAAAATTACTCTAAGGACTTGCTTTAATTTTTTTATTTACTACCTAGTATAATTCAATTTCTTAATCAGCCATTTTCTGTGAAGGTTTTATTAATTTTAATAGCAAATACACAATGTAACTCCATATATTCATACGTTTTAGCCACTAATTAACTACTATTGAACACATAACTTCGTCTGGAGCTTGAACACATTTTTTTCTCAATAGAACAGCTATGAAGCATCCCAGCCTCTTGCATTTACAAGGTCCACAAACATTTCCAGGAAAGGAATACATGCAATATTATCTGAATCATTACACCCACAAGTTAATCTATGAAGGACGATTCAGAAGAGAGTGGTTAATAAGTAAGGAGGAATTTCTTATCTCCAACAGTGGTTTGACGGCTGCGCATCCCCCTGCTTCCTTCTGTCCAGACCAGGGTTCTCCACGTAGGAGGATAAGGGGGGGGAGAGAAGAAAAAATTAAGCTGCCTTTGTCTTCCAACAGATTTTGTAGTTTCTGTTTAGTATTTTAATGAAATATTTACTGTTCTTGTATTTCACGCTTTAATTATTCATTACTGAAATCAGTTTAAAGAGCTGCTATACGCCGAAATGCAGGTCTAAAATGATACTTTGGAGCTCCCCATTTATTGTAGTTTAGTGACTTGCAAGCAGAGCAGACTCGAGATGGAAGTCATGAAGCTCCCTTCCTCTTCACAAGGACTTGACAAACTCAGCCTGGACACCAATGTGCAAGATGAGCTTTTCATTGTCCTGATGCCACCTCCACCAACACAGCGGTAAGGATTGCCTACCAGTTGCATGCTGAAGCAGCAGCAGATGCAGAAGTCGGGTCATTCTGCCCCAGCACGATGGTGAAAGGCCATCGCTACGGGCTGACCGCACGGATAGAGCACGCTTAGGTAGTATGGAAGGGCTTTGGGGTCTGCTAGGATCCACCACACAAGCAAAAGAGACAATCCACATGCAAAAAACTTTAAAGGCGAAAGATAGAAACAAGGGGCCAAAGAAAACCAAGTTGGATTCATGGCAGTCAGCAACACGGCTAGGAGCAGGACCTCCTCCGCCCACAGCCAACCTTCTCCTTCACAAGTTACCCTCTCCATGCAGTCGCTGTACATAAGGTCTGCAGCACGTGAAGCACCTGAGATGGGGCTCCTGGGTGTTTTGCAGATAAAACCTCAATCCCTTTGGCATGCAGAAGAGAACAGCAAAATACAGCTACAGTAGATGGAAATTTAAAGTTCATCTTGCCTGTTTTCACAGCAAGAAGTGTCCATGGACAACACAAAAACCCGTTGCATTGGCAGGGCCTAACAACAAAATTCTTGCCTAAAACTTCTCAGTTTGTCTTTGCAAGGACAAGGGCTCTCATCACCTCACCTTTGCTAACACAGGGCAGCTTTCAAAAGCAAAGTCGCTAAGAAGGTTACAGTTTTTGACAAATTACCACGGTGAGACAAGCCTGAGGGTCCCTATCATCTGCCAACACATCTGAAAACACGTTCCTCGGTCTTCCCTAGAAGTGGAGCTCGTGGCAGTGATGACCGTGAGTCCCGGCTACTGGTGCCGTGCAGGCGCAGAACAGGGAGATGATTTCAAACAGCTCGCAGTCCAGCTTTATATCGCTGCTAAAGAGAGGGGGGAATAGAAACAAGCAGACTACACTGGTCAGTACAACAGTCATGTGTCACCAGCTTAACTGTTGTCAGGTTTGGGGCATTTCATTTTTTTTTCACCTCTTCAGCATCACGACAAAGGAGATGATTCAGAAAGATACTGCAGTCTCTGTGCAGATGCGGAGAGAAGTCTCCCCAGGAGAGAAAGCAAGATGTTTATTTGAAGATTTAGGAAAGGAGCAACAGAAGTTGACAGCACAAGCTCAAGGAGGGCTCTTGTTAGAAAGACGACTGGCAAGATGAGAATTGGCCACAAAAGTGGAGGCGAGCGAGTTGTGCCTCACCTAAGGGAAGAGAGGGGCCAAGATGGTTGGCGCTGCACGTTCACGCGCCGTGCATCACGCAGGCCCAGTACGGAGTGCTTCTCCTGGAGAGGTACACCTGACGGCTCCCCGCAGCATGCAAATGGCAGGATCTCTCAGCTGGTCTGCAGGCTCCTTTCTGTTCCACTTTGTTAAGTAAACTAGGATTTATTAGCAGTTGGAAAGAGGGGAAGTGGAGCGGATGGAGGCCAAACCAGGCATCCCCTGATAGGGAGATAAGAGCAATAAAAGGCTCTGAAAGGTTACTTATGCAGAGCATTGAGGAGGACTCCAACAGGGATTCCATACAAAGCCCATGTATTTATTTCTGTGAACTCCTGCCTCCTAGAAGAAAAGGAGGAATGAGACAGTGGGAGAGGAGGGTGTGGTTACAAAAGAAAGAGCAAAAGGTAAAAAAGAATTCCTAGTCCCCTCAAAAGGCATTGTTTAGTTTAACTAATATTTCCTCCTGCTGTACATGTATCTATCTAAATACCTAAATAATCATTTCCTGAAAAATACGCTGCTATTATTTCTTGAACATTCGATACAATGTAAAATTGGACCCTGAGAGTAATTACGAGGTTCAGGATAATGCTACTATTATTTCTGGTGCTCAGTTTCTGTAAATAGTGTCTAATGCATCTCAGAAGCTCACTATTAATCACAAAAAAATAATGTCTCTCTACCTAATTCATAAACTGTGAATACTAAATACTCTCAGACTGGGGTTTAGTTTTGGTTTGGCTTTTTTTTTTTTTTTTTTTTTTTTTTAAGAACTCAAATTTTCCAAAACATCTAGAGGGCTCCTAAGGAACAGCATAAAACAAATACTTTGCATTTTCAAAATTAAAATTCTGGAAGAGGCTCTAAACCTAACACCAAACACTTATGCAACTTGAATTTTAACCATCTTTACATCCTTAATCTTCATCATGTTTAGTACGTTACATTTCTTTGACAACTAATCGATCAAAGGCATCATACCTTCTGTAAAGCTGCCAATTTAGTGTCATTTTGCTCTCTCTCAACAATGATTTATCTTCTACAGAAACTTCCTTGTTTATTTTATATATGTATATTTTTTAATATATAAAAATAAAGCAAAACAGATAGGGAAATAAGAAAAACAAAGCAGCCAACACAATATTGCATTACCCACGATAGTCAAGAAGAAATCCATGGCTTCCATGGATCCACAGCCTCTAGTCAATAAATCATCGAGGACATCCCAACGGCTCAGTGTCCAGCAAGGGAAAGCAAAGAATTGGCTCTAAAAGGGCTAAGAAGCCCTGGAAAGAGGCCATCAAAGACCCAACAGCAGTAATAAGCTCTTCTGAATGAGCAGAGAGGAGCGGTTAACAGTTCTGGCAGAGGAAAAGCAGGAGACAATTTTGAAATACAGTCTGCTAGTTACGCTCAGTGAGGATAGCACTACCAAAAATAAAACCGTGGAGTACATAACTATTTGTCCATGACCTGACATAAATGTCATAAAAGATAAAGGAAGAGTGGAAAGAGAGCAACATTAAAAACTAACAAAAGCAACAGCATAAAACTACTCAAGGAAACGCCAGTTCCAAAATCACAGCAAGCCTCCCCCAAACAGGAAAGCGAACATCAAGGGATGCCCACCAAGAGCAGATGTCTCCAGGGGAATTCTGCCTAGCAGAAAGGTAGATCCTTCTGTCAAGTTCTGCGCTTCTCAAAAGCACAGGGGTTTTCAAAACAAGATTGATTTCCTTAATGGGAACAACAGCACAGACTAATTCCATTATTTTCAATGCAGCTGAATTTGAAAGGTCTATTCACGTGTAATGGTACCTTCTGGGGAAAAGGCAGTGAGGAATAAATTTTACAAACCATGGTGATTGAGGCCATTTAAAAAACAACAAAAACAATCAAACCTTTCACAAGGACTCAAAGAACCCTCCTCTAAAGCATCCGATAGCCACAGGAGCAGGCCATCCTTGCTGCAGCACATCTGGCACCGCGCTGCCATCCCTCTACGCCCCCAGATACTCTGAACCCACCGCTCCTGCCTACAAGGTTTCACCTTACTCCTGGAAGCCCATTTTTTCTCTAGACAACTTCAAGGCAAGGAATGCAGTCCCAGGATGACTCGGGCTAAGTGGCCTGGGCCATCATCCCTACAGCAGCCTTGGGAAAGGGCAGGGAGGGGGAGAAGCAAAGGCTGAAATAACGCCTGGAAGCAAGTTATGCCAACGCTGACTGGTAGCTGATATAAAGATATATCCAGCCTACAAGCCTCCCCCTCAGCGTAGAAGCAAAACCATCCCACACCATGGCAGCATTGCTCTCGACCGTCTTTAAGAAGAATCCAAGTATTTAAAATCTGAGACTCTGAATGACTTACCCAGAGAGGAGGGGAGGGTGTGGGGAAGGAAAGCTTCCACCTGCAGGTAAAGCTTACAGCTGCTCTTAAACTCATTAGCAGAAATCTGCACTGAAAGATAATAAAACTCTAAATTCGAACGCATGGTTAGGGAGGGCATCTAGGCACACAGCAACCTCTCAGCTCTTACAATTCTTTTTTTGAAGGCTATTCATAAATTTTACCAAAACTTTCAGGTTATCTTGGCAGTATCCCCGCCAAGCTGTTAAGCAGTGCTGTTAGATTTGGGTGGGTTACAGAGTGACCTTTTCACACCACATTAGTGGCCATAATTTGCTGAACTAATATTTCCTCCTGCTGCTTTTGAATATATCAAATGACTTTTGAGCTACCGCTCAAGTCTTAAAAGCTTGTTACAATCCATGCTAGAGTTGGCTTCAATTTAGTGTGCTGGGCACAGAAATCCTACAACACCCCGTGAGCCTTCGAGATAAAAAGTTCTGCCTAAGTTTTATGTTTTACTGCACTAGCACTGAGAAAATAAAATTCAGTGGTCCAAGGTCCTAGTAGGTCCTAAAAGGACAAGAGGTACCTCCCATCTCATTTCTAGAAGTTACACCAAATACCTCTTCTTCAGAAATTCTTGTAGCTCTATTTCATCTCTCTATGAGACTTCAGTAAAACAATTATACTCTTACACTGCACAATCTGAGACGCAAAACTTTGCATGAAAGCTATAAAGTACGTACTTTCTCTGCAATAAAATGTACCGGAGTCCAGATTCAAAATATTTTCCTCGGTTCCGATCACGTTTCAGGGGTTCTTGCAAACTTCACAAAGAAAACAGCCATTTCTCCACCCCAAAAGTCAACCCCACAAGATAGCGTGGCGGGGCAGCTGTGCCTTGCCCTGCCTGTCCAATATCAAGGTTGGTTAAGCCTAGAAGGAATTGTTATTAGCCATCTGCGCAAGGATCAGTGAGTAACATCCTAGAGCTGGACATCAATGAGGGGAAGGAGGACAAAGAGAAACTATTGGATATTAATCTTCTAACAAAGAAATACACAAATATTTATAAACTCATACTTACCCCCCACATACAATCCCTATTTTACGTCGCTCAGGAAGCACCTTACAGAAGCAGACTTGCCATCCATTAAAAGGTGCAAGACAACGCCGCTCCGACTCCGGAGGTCCTGGACCGCTGCTCTGGCAGGTGACATGTCCCCGCAGTTATTCCTCCTTCTCTTATTCTAATGAATCTTGTTTACTCCGGTCCTGTGCACCTCCAGACAAAAATTGCCCTTCAGCTACTGCACATCTTATTTGTCCTTGCTTCTGCAATAAGCACTCACATCAATGAGTGTTTAAAACAGTGCAAAATTCAAAAGAAACTCCCCTAGGTGGTCTATGCATACAAATAAGTATATATTTTGCTTTTTTCATAAAAAGACACCCTGCAGGTTTCAAGCTTCTCTCACTGCAAGAGATATTCTCAGGCAACAATGCTGATTTGGTGTAAGCTGATCCGTATCGCTGGATCCTGCCTTTGTTTTTGGCAGTCCCCTTTCAAGGTGACTAAATTAAAGTGAAAGTACAGTTCCAGGCAGCCCAACAAGGGGGCAAAGCTGTTTTGCAAAATCTAAAAGGCTAAATAAGATGAAGTAGACCTTCAAGCTAAAGAATTAGCTCATTAAAAAAAAAAAAAAAAAAAAAAACCAAACCAACCAAACCAAACCAACCAAAAAACACCAAACCAACAACATCCATGCTGCTCCGAGAATGTCCCTGGTAATATTGGAACTGGGAAGGTTACACCAGCCGGGAGAAACCAACACCAAACCTCCTGAATCAGATTCAGTCAAAACACCTCCCATTTAATGGTCAAGGGTATGGGTAGAGCTTAAGAAGCTGCTTCCCAGATGCAGTGACTGTAAGGAAAGCACCTCAGTGAACCCGATTTACACGAACACAACTGGTTCGGATCACGACAAGCCATACAACGGGTCAGCCCAAAGCACATGGCTTACCACTGACCCCAGCGCTTCCAAAAAACAGTACGCGTAGCACCTATAAACAGGCAAATGAAAAACGTTTCTACATTTTGTTTTAAGTGTATGAGCCTGAAATTGCTAAGAAAAAATATTTGCTGTCTGCACCTGTGTGAAATTGAGATTGCGGCTGTAAGTGCTCTCAACGCTATGCATGCTAGGGCACCAATATACTAATCACTGAAGGATGTGCAACAGTCCTGTTAAAATGCAACAGCAAGGAGCAAATTTCCTCATCTAACACGACTCCAAAGATTATCTGATGCATCCTTCCTTCGCAGCAAAACAAGGGCTCGTCAATATGGGGACTACGTACACCCTAAGCTAAGATTTCAGTAAATTAGCCCATGCCCCCTGTGAACACTGGCCACACGTAATGTGTGGATGCACGCTATTCTAGAGGTGCTAAAGCATATTTTCAGTTTTTTCACATGGTAAATCACCTCAGATAGAGGCGTTCTTCACATACATCAAGACTGTCCTTGACACTCTAGCTCACCGCACATGAGCCTTTCAGTTTGTCTAAAAACCGCATCCTTAAATTGACGTGGCAAGTGAAAGACTCAAGGTAGCCTTGGCAAGTCATTGCTGGATCTTCACGCCACTCTAATCCCAGCAGGAGATCTGCAAAGCAAAATCTCCAGGTATGGCATCCTGCCAAAACAGACTCCTCATCTTGGAGACGTCTCAGCAGCTTCTGGCTCGATCCCCTCTTCAGCCCAGCCTTCACACGCGCCAGTTGTCCTCCCCACCTGCAAGATCTCTTCCAGCCTTGAAGAAGCTGGAGAGTCAAACCACGTGCATGACCACGTCCGCAGCCCAGAAGCAGGTAAATCAGGTGATGCAACCAGAACATTAGCGAGAGAGCTGAGCACCGACAAAGGCAGAGGAGGAACTATCTGGGTCACAGTACGCTAACAAAGCACGGCAAAGCTTCAGAGCCAGCGGCAGGACCACAGGGAGAGGCCCACAGAGGTACGTTGCCTACTCTGCAACGAGCGCGCCTTACAGACTCAAGGCCAGACTGCTGCAAACTAAAATAGCTGCTGCATAAAAGGCACAGCCAGCTCTGCATATTCAAGATCAGAGCAGAGATAAATGATGAGATTCTCTGTGCTATGCACAAAAGCCAAAAATCACCAGTGCATTTACAGTTCAATATTCTCCTAATCCCATCTTTATTTCTAGTGCATAAATAAAGCTCATTACAAATGATTTTCTTCAGAAAACTACTAGAAACCCAAAATAATTCATGAATGTGCTGTTTGCATTTATACATCCTTGACACCCACAGTAAACATCAAAACAAGGAATTCAGTCAGTCACATTGGTTGTAATACATAATTTCTCTTTTCTCTGGGGATTCTGCCACAGCTACACCCAGCAAACTCCTCCAGCAGCATCTTTTATGTTATTAGGTATACATACATACAGGAACACACGTCCACTTTATGGGGACTCTTCTCAGTCCACCTTGCTTTCCCGCGTCAGCAAAGACATTTTGTGACGACACATATATATGCATTGAATAATGTATTTGTACCAAAAAAAAAAAAAAAAAAACAACCAAATGTTTTCTTTCTTAGTCTTGACCAAACACAAAGCTACCTGCTTTCTTTGTTCCAGCATCGCACGGTGCCTCCTCTCCTCACTCACAGTACACTACACCATTTGCCCACCAGCTGCAGTAAATTGTGCAGCTCTGACGCGCGCGCACGCGCCGGGGATGGCGGCGGAGGTGCTGCCGGTGGAGGAGTCAAACGGCACCGCAGCCTCTCCCACCCCGCGAGACCTGGAGCATCTGCCAGCCCGGGCAGGGCTGGTCCAGGATGCTACCGTCCCATCCACCTGCTGGGTAACTCCCTCCCTGCACCCAGGGGGCAAAGTGGATATAGCAGGACTTGCTTTGCTTTCAGCATTTCCTTCCTTGAGCGCTTAAACTGGATAGAGACTTTAACAAACAAATTTAGAGCGAGAATTCCCCTTTTTTTAATATTATTATTATTAGAAGACCACGCGCACCAGGACCACGTCACCAGACAGACCAAGCACAGGATGAGAAGCGCAGCCAGACGCGTGCAGCGGCTGCACACCTTGCACAGAAATACAAATGAAACGTAGCCAGGTGCCTCTGCTTGGTGCACGGGCCGTTGCGGGGAAGTACGTGAACCAGCCTCGACGTCTCTACTACCGTCTGATGACAACTAGGCATAGCGGATGTGTATAACCTCTGAAGCATTTTTAGTCACGGTATATCTTTAGCACAGAACCCAACTCGAGTATTAAGCAGCAAAGCCGCGGCAGGTGACAGCTGATCACACGCGGGAGATGCTGGGGAGGAGGAAAGGACGCGCAGCAGTGCCAGAGACGCCCCGCGCACCTCCCTCCCCTTGGGGCTGCACCGGGGGAGAGACTGTGGTTGTGTCTACCCACAGCGGGGCCGAGGGGAGACTGCTTCCAGCGCTGCTGCGTTTGGCCCCTTCACGAAGATTACCAGCCTCACGGCAAGAAAAGACCCACGCAGCTCCCAACAGCTCTCACAGGCGCCTAAATATGTGGGAACCGGATCTCCTGCTTTCCCGACACCCAACAACATCCAAGTTAGCAGCTCTGCAGGATCTGATCTGGCCACCTTAGAGAAAGCAACCGTCGCAGCCTGAGCCACCCCAGAGCTCCCTTTCTGAGGGCTTTGTGTATTGCAAGAATCAGACAAAAAGAGGAACTCTTATTACCTGCTCTGCGCTGCATTAGACATACACAGTCCTCCTGATTGCACACACAAGGTAAAATTAAGCACCATCAATTTTCTTCAAAAGAAAATGTCCGTGTCAGCCTTACTCCATCAACCAGTAGGACTTTCCTGCTTAGTTCTTGAATGCCGGTTATTTTATGCAAAATTCAATGTTTGGACTGAGTAGTATGGCAATTTATGAAAAAAAGAAAAAAAACCAAGAGAGAATATTACATTTAACACATTTGGAAATACAATTAGTTAAATACAAGTTCACAAATAAGTAGTCCCTCTGCCCCCAAAATAAAAAAGAGAAACTAGAGAGCAAATTTAGGAAACCAAGAATGAAGCTTGGAAACCTGCCACTAATGCAAAAGAACGGATACGGCTTATGAAATAACCCTACCGTTTCTGTGTATAATCATTATTTCCAGTTTGGCCTCCCTAAATTAAATCGGTTTTAATCTTCCCTGCTAAACTGGCACAACGTTGACTTCAGCTTTTTGGTGTCCATTTGTTCTACCACATGACATCACGAGATGCCTGCCAGTAACAGAGAGATGCCTAAAAGCCTTGAAATTCTTGGCTTTGGGACTCCAGGTTTTCTGAGAACTGTTAATTTACTTTGGCTTAAATCCTAGATTTTGGCTCCACTTGAGAAAAGTATTTCTCACACAGTAATTAAACTTGTAGTGGACAACACCGAAGCAATAGGAGACGAGCTCCAAAATGAGTATGTTGTCTAGTCACGTCTTTCTGAGGTTTCTCTTCTTGCAGCCACAAGAAGAAAGCAGTGAAGGAGCTGTGTACCAGTAGCGCAGTTTAAGTTCTAATTAGACAATTAAGGAAGAAGAAATGGCGTTTGTTAGACAAAACTTTATATATTATTACAGAATTGGAGAAAGCGTAGCTGTCAATTAAAAAAACAGCTTAAATTCAGTCCACGTAAAATTCAGAACAAGCCATTCAACTTTACACAGCAGTGAAATTACCTTTTCCAAAGCAACGCTTCACGGGGTCTTAGCAGCATCGTCTTGGTGGTGCAAAGCAGAAGAAGCCTCACCTCTCCCACCCGTGTGGGGACTCTCCTTCCAAATATGACAAAACCGGGGGACAGCACAAAGACGGTGTCTTGACCCTCCAAACCATCAGGGACACAGGCCCTTGGCCTGCTCCTCCCCCAGAGCTTAACGGGAATTTGGCAGTATTTCCCTGCACTGCTCGGGGAGCAGGAGAACAGAAATGGCACAAGACTGCAAGTTCAAATACGTTACAAAATAGTCTGCAAAAATAGCTGGGCCTTGTAAGAAATATACTTCTCCATGGAAACCACCAGACGCTCTGAATTCTGGCAGACTAGAGAAAACGGGTTTGTATTATTAAAGGAAATGTCTATGTATTTGGGCTTTTATAATTCGAACCTTCAGAAAGAGAGTGGCAATTGCTGGTCTCCAGAACAGGTCAGCTGAACTTCCTACACCCTCCCCTCTTCTGCCTCTCCCCATCCAGCGACCCCGCGATTCCCAGGGGACAGAAGGGTGGGCGGGGGGGTGTACTCTGCAGGTCTCTGCAGTGCTTTTAATTACAGATACAGAATGGAAAGAAGCAAGGGGGAAAAAAAAAAAAAAAAAGACCCCCTGGGGTTTTGAAACACCTTATTTGTCCATACAAATAAGACACCTCCAAATATTCAGATGTGGAATGAGGCAAAGCAACGCTCCTGTAATACATTAACGAACGTGACGTATATATTTCAACATCTGTGTATTGCAAACCTCTCGCACTCGAGCAAGTGCAAGATAAGCCATTACTATTCTCTTCCTCACCCAAAACAGTTTCCACTTTGGATGCCAGGTGGGGAACTATAGATTAATTAACTCCCAACTGGCATTGATGGGATAATTATACTCGCCTGTCTCTGGATTTCACTATTTCCAGCTGAACTGCCACACCAGAAAGCAAATCCTAACCGTGAACCTCCACTTCTCCGCTGTATCCCAACAAGGCGCTGACCTCTCACCTGCGGAGGCTGGGATACACAATTCAGAAGAAGTTAATAGAATATTTTAAAGAAATAAAAGTGCTGCAGCCTCAAAACATGAAAGGGATGGGCTACAAAGGAGCACTCATAGAGAGAGCAATTATATTTTTGATATCTAATGGTTCTGCCTCAGGAAGCAAGAGCTGGCTAGCATCAAACTGTATAAAAGAAAGGATTATGGGCTCACGAAAAAAGAATGCCATTTTGATTTAAAACCCAGCAAAGCATAGTGCAGATTTGTTATTTTAACTCACAGTGCTTAATTCCTATAACGAGCCAGAATGCTATTAAGGACGAAAAATACACGAAATACTTATGGTACAAGAAATTAAAAGTAACCTCACTTTTCATCAATGGCTGTTCACTGAATAGGCCATTCTTTGCTTCTCAAAACTGTCTTGCGCTTGCACAATGCATCTCTGTTACACTAGATTTCACCAGGAAAAAAAACAAAAAAAGTTTAAATTCATTTCTGAGAACCTGCTACTCCACAGCATTTCCCAGGGCCAGTTTACGATAACTCCCAGCCAAAGGAGTCCAAACCCTCCTCGTGACTTCCCAGCCAGCATCAAAAGCAGCTCCCACCCGTGTTGCTGTGATTTCGCACCGTGCCATGTACGCTGGTGCCACAGGTACCGCAGTCAAGTTTTTAAAATAAATTCTCAGCATTTAATCCCCAGTCCTAGCAATCATCATCATGGGTGAAATACAGAGTTTGCACAAAAAGGAAAAGATTTAGTTCTTCCTCAATTCAAGAAATTAAAGGATAATCCCCAATTATTCAGAATACTTTTGTAGTCTAGTATCTCAATTTGCCTTTTACTTTTGTAGTAGGGGTTTTGGTGGTTTTGTTGTGGGTTGTTTTGGGTTTTTTTGGTTTTTTTTTTTGAAGTGACTTGTGTCCAAGAGGATTTAAAAATTATGCAAAACTGACTGCTGCTCCCTATTTTAAAGGGGTATGTTCAGCCTGCCTAGTTCAAAAGAAGCAACATGCATTATGATCAACTAAAAATATATAAATACGTTCTTTCTGTATTAGGCCATTAAAAAGTAAAAAAAAAAACCAAAACAGTTCTAACAAGCAGACGTGGAAGCGGTCTCTACAGCACCCGCACCATCATCACAGCAACACGTGACATAGCTCAAACGAAACGGGGAAAGCAGGCCAAGGCACAACGTAGGACTGGAGACCTAAATCTGTGCTGAAATGTGGGGCTTTGGGGAGGGGTATTGGGGGAACTGGAGCTGCAGACAGCCCCGGGGGGACGCCTGCCTTGCAGGGGTGCAAGCGTGCAGGGTCCCACCCGGAGCGAGCTTCCTCCTGGAGACGCTCCCGGCGGCAGCGGCCGCGCGAAAGGCTCTTGGAGACAGCGTGGGACTGCCGGCCTCTGCGCCCGGAGAGCGATTCCTTCCAGCTGAGCCCTTCTGCCTGGCCTAAGCGGCCGAAGCACGGCGCAGGGCATCACCCCGCACCGCACACAAAGCACCGCGGGCTGTGGAAAAGCGTAAGGAAAAGGGACGTCCGCAACTGAAGTCCTACCAAAAAATTTTTTGAAGAATTTTTCAGATCCTACATTTGACCCAAATCTCCCTGACAAGTTTTTGTGCTGTCACAATCGCTTTGGGGTTGTTCCCCCCCCCCCCTCTTTCCTCATGGTCGCATGTGAATATCCTCCAGGAATAGAAGGAAAAACTTAGTTACCCTGGCAGGGCGCCGGGAACCCGGCAGCATGGAAACATTCACCTCCTTAAAAGACTGTAGCAGTTAATGGTTACCGTGGTTAAAAATAAAAATCAGAATTACATTTTTTTAATTGGTGGCTTTTTTTTTTTTTTTTTTACTCAAAATGAGTCACTGTCTACACGATTTCCTAAAGCCTCCAACCACTGATAATATTCCTGAGAGGTAAAAAGGGTTCTGATGTCTGAGTGGGTTTATGCTTGTTTAGATAAGCTAAGTCTAAAGGATAACACAGCTTTCTTCCCCTGTCCTCGCCTCCCATTCACATAAACGCTTTTTTCTTCTTTTTCAGCTGCAGTTCCTGAGCCGCAAGACACAGACTGAGATGTGTGCCCTCCCACTCAGAGACAGGCCAAAGCTTGGCATTTTCAAGCTTTTTAACACAGACAATTCCAACATAGAATCATCAGGCTTCAGGTACTCATACTTGGCCAAAGTTACCAAAGCGGAGACTTCCTCCAAGACGTCTCTTCAATCACCTCGCGCAACCGCAAAGCAGCGCGGGGTTTGACTCCAGGGACAACCACCCCAGCTCCTCCACCGCCGCGTGGAGAGCAGTCTGCCTCTTCCCAAGAGCAAAGCCCTGATCAGGTGCACGTTTTGGAGGCTCTATTTAGCACATTTGAAGTCATTCTTGGTCAACAGAGACCTAAGCTGACAGGCAAAGCCTGCTAGCAAATGGCATGCTTGTCCTGTACAACAGCAAGGCCGTGGAAAGATAACCTGCCTTGGGTTCAAGGCTATACAAGGATGGTTGGATAGCCAACCCAGCTCGGCTATCTCCATCCCGGGCTGTACGTAGCCCAGATATAATAAATGGAGTTTCTTTGATATTGCGTGCGTTCGCGAAGACCTGAGCAGAACCGGCACCCCAGCCACCTCACAGTTGGGGGCTCAATTTAAGCAGTTTTGGTTATTTCAACACTGGCTAGCAGTAAAGCCCAGCACATCGGCCATGCCCCCTCATGTCTGCAGCCCCAGGGAACGGGGCGTGAGCTGCAAACAAAGCTCCGGGCCAGCAGAGCCCACCACGGCCCCAGGTGGCACCCACGAGCTTGGCTGTTGGTAGCGGGCCCTTAAACACACGGCTGAAAGGAAGGTGGCCTCTGAGCATAACAAAATCGATGATCCCTGCCTTGCAGCACACAGGCGTGAGGGAGCGTGATAAATGCTAACTGCCAAAGACTTCACCACTCAACAAGTTGGTGACATTATCTCGATGTGTTATCTGGCTTCTTCACCTAAAGGAGCAAGCTCTACACTGCAAAATTTTGCCCGGCTTTTCAACACCAGATCAGGAAAAAAAAAAACCCAACCAAAACAAAACACAAAAGCAAAATGTTTCTTCCTATGCAGAAGGAGCTCTTGACTTGGCCAGACAGCTCTTGACTTGGCCAGTGCAATCAGAAGCGGTACGGCTCGTGGGCTCTCCTCCGGCAGGACCCCCGGCACGAGCTGACACCCACGCAGTCAGCACCCACCTGTCCTATGGCACCGATCCAGTCCGGGATCCCCGCCTTACAGACAGACCTGCAGAGATTGCACAAGGACACGAATTTCTGCTGGTTTATTATAATCATGCGTACAATAAGCAGAGCTTACTGCACATCATAAAACTAATGCTTTTTCTACTTTACGAAAGAATGTTGTGCTAGAGCTGACTTGCAAATGGGGCCAAGATGAAACATAGGAACATGATTTTTTTCTTGCTCAAACAATCACTTCCAATTGTGTTTGAAACTTCACGTTTTTGTTAGGTAAGCTCTAGATAAATACACTGGTAGATAAATAAATACACTGGTAATGGTTAACAAGCCACCTTTCGACAAGATTGATAATCCATTTATACAAGTTCCTCTGTGTGTCAAAAAGCCCAATCCCATAACATGCACGTTATTCTTCAGAAAGAAGAAAGATCACCTCCTGTCACACCCCATCTATCCCTACCCACTCCATTCCCCCCAAAACACCATCTTCATCTGTCCACAAAAATCCCATCTCCTCCACACTTAATAAAAGCGGTATAGAAAAACTCATGAAGAAGATTTCTGTGAAAAACTCAGGAATGGTGTCAATGACAGAACAAAAAATGTTCTGGTGAGAGATGCAATACAAAATGCTGCTTGCTTTCTGTTAGGAAATGATAGCTATATTTCCGTGGGCGATATCTCTTTCCGACAATCTCTGTGGCCATCACTTTCTCTTTCTTATAAACCCTCCTGAAAACCCAATCCCTGAAAATTTACATTAAATTATCCAAAGGGATGAAGCAAGGGAACACCAAATTATTATGTTAAAAAAAAAAAAATTAACCCATCTGAAAACCAAGTTATCCAAGAGCCATTCAAAGAACTCCACTTCCTTTTCCCTTCTTCTCTCCCTTTCCTTACCCTGGGTGTCAGATCCCAAGCCCAGAGCCCGCTGGAGCAGGAACCTGCCCACGGCACGACGACACTGCCGGGGCTGAAGGCTTCTGGGCACCATCACAGCTCACGCAACGCACCACCGCAGATTTTGATGCGTTTGTAGATTTTGGGGGTGCAGGCCACACTGTTTTGACTAATTCACGCTGGATCGGCAGGAGAGAGCGAGCATCTCGGTAAGATTTGGGTGTCTCAATCTGGCTCTTTTAAGAATGCTCCCATTAAAAAACCAAGAACAAAACCAAAAAATACCCAACAAACCCAAACTACTTCCCAAGATTACCTTTTAAGTAAAAATCCTGAGTTTATTTTTCCTGAATCCATTAAAAAAAAAAAAAAATGTATTGGGTTTTTATTACTCTCTTGGTTTTTATAAAGCCCTTCAGAAGGGAAAAAACTACTGACTATCCAGAAAAATAAAAATTTTACACAAGAAAGAGCTGTCAAAAGCATTGACTAGTTAAAAAAACTTGCTACGTTCTTTAAATCACAGTAAACTTTGGGTGAAACCACAGCAGGTACATAACTTTAATGCAAAAATGTAGTTCTCTTGATGTCTTTAAAACAATCAGATAAAGGAGACAGAAGAAGAAGAAAGAAAATTCACTGGTTTAAACTGATGGAGTATGTTTCTGAGCAGCTATGAATTAATATAAAAACAACATTTAAAGATGGTATTTGAAGAAAAAAGGGCTGACGGAGGACAAGCGTATGACTATCTGCAGCACACCAGAGCATCACAGGTCAAACCGAAGTAAGATGTTTGCTTCTGACCCGTTTGCTTCCAACCTTTCAGAAGGCTGGAAGGGGAAAGATCATTTTGCACCATTTTGTGTGTAAAAGCAGCTCCAAATGCTTAATTATAAAGTCTAATTCTGAGCAAAAAAACTCACAGAAGATGCAATTAAGCTTCTGCCTGGTTCCAGCTTGGATTGACAGAACAAAACCAACACCGGCCAGAGGGAAGAAACTTCATCGCAGTTAACATGGAGTGAAACTCCGGCACAGCAAGCGGCTTCTCTGTTAACTTGTGTTTCACCAACACAAAGTTCAGGTTTTTCTTGTTCGTGTTTCTAAAAGGTCCCAGGAGGGCAGAAGATAACTAAAACACAGCCTACCTTTCCACGTGGCTCTCCCAGGCATTGCACCAGCCAAATTAAGGTTTTTAGCATCTGAACACTTCACGCAAACTTACCCCACCCTTTCAAGCACCTCTACAGTTTCAAACAGTGGAAAAACACGGGGGAAGTACAAAGATCTACACAAATACATGTGGCACAGGGGTCAGGCTGCCCACGCTCCGGGATGGCCCCAACCTGGCTCAGCCACGTGGCCTCGGAGCAGATGCTCGGCCAGGATGAGCTCCGCGAAAGCTTGTCCAGGACCCATTCCCCTCCCACGGGAGATGCATTCAAGCTGGGACGAGACGCGCTCGACGGACTCATCTGCAGACAAACCACCTTTTTGGCTTTTACACCTCAGGAAGCTTTACAACTCATTTAAAGGCAACATCTTGGATTGTTGATACTGTTTAAAGCTCCATTTTTATAGGCTCACCGCATACGACAGCATCACAGCTCAAAATCTGCCATGTCACTCATACGAAAGGCTGGTCAGAATAGGTACATCGCTTCATCACCTGCCCATCCACACAACGCAAACACCATCCAGCTTGCTTCATGCTGGGGGGAAGAGGGGAAACTCTTCAGAAACACATTTCAATAGTCACCAATATTCAGACACATGAGGATTTAGCCGTAGAGCTGGTACCTCACCTTTCACTGACCTGTATTTGCAAACTTGCACCGAAAACTTTTTTTTTCCTCATTTTAATTTAATTTAATTGAGAAGCAGGTGCCCGCTACCATCCTGCAGGGCACATTTATGTACTCATGCTAACGTTACAGAGGTTCCCTACCATTACTGCTGCACGAGCCCAGTCCAGCAGGGCTGGAGCTGGGCAGGGCTTGCCAGGCTTGCCAGCCATGCAGGGGGGCCATCGTCTCGCCCCAGCCTCCGCGGCGGAGCAAAAAAAATTGGTGCGGCCTCATGTCCTGCTGAAGGACCCAAAGCTGAGCACTTGGGTCCCAACCCCAGTGGAGGGACGGATGGACGGACAGCTGTCTCCTTGCCCTGGAGGACGGGTGGCAGCTCCCGGCGGCGAAGGCTTCCCCAGGGTAATTCACACTGCTACGGCTGCCCAGAGCAGAGCTGTGCTGCCGGGTGGTGGCCGCAGGCTGCTGGGGTTCGGTTCAGCTGCAGTAACTGGCTTTCTTCACAACTGGTCCCCTTGCAGGAATAATTGAAAACATTAGCTGATCATACGTGATTTGCATATTTCCAATGTACAGAATTAAAACCGCAACGGCCAAAATAAAACCTCACTGGGGATGACGCACAATTCATACCAAGGAGAGCAAAACAGGGCAGGGAGGAGCAGGGTGAGAAAGGACCAGAAATGGAAAGCTGGAGCGGCTCAGTTACCTGGGAGATACACCCCTCTCCAGGCGATACGATCTACTATTTTCTCAGGCTAATACGATGTCAAATCCCAAAACCACATGAAGGTTGCTCAGTTAAAGGGTCTGCTTCCAGAGATCAAGAGATCTCAGCATCTACTGAACTCAGCATGAGCCGTATTCACATGCACAGCTCATTGATAAAAATAATGCCCGGCTCCTCAGTCAGTGCTTTTCATCTGTCGGTCCGGACGCAAGGCAGGACCGGGGAGGATGGCATCATTAGCTTCCTTTTACAAACGGCAAAGCTAAGACAGTGAGCTAACACGACTTGTCCAAAATTCCTCCTTGCAGAGACAAGGACAGACAACCCAACAGGCCAGAGCTCTTTCTCACCATTTTATGCTGTGGGCTACAACTCTCGATGCCCAGAACGAGGCACAGTTCACTAAATGGACACGCTGCCAGGAGCTCAGACCATTTCGTAGCCAATTTTTAAGAGATTTAAAGCCCTCTGAAGTCAAAGCAAGTACTTCCCTGAAACCACATAACTGCATGCTTTTTTTTTTGTTTGTCTTTTTCTTTTTTAAAAGTATTAAAGTCAAGAATATTCATCATCATTCTGTCCACTCCTTGGGAAGGTGGGTAGGTGTTCAGTGCCAAAGGTATAATCAAGCACTCAGGCTTAGGAGTTTTAAACCAAGACAGCTGTAATAAAAGCAACCACAGTCAACAAACTACTAAGAAGAAGAGTAATGGGATTATCTGTCAACACAAACAAAAGGATAAATACAAGCAAAACCATCAGTCCCTGAAACCTAATTCTCGTGTATTTAATCTGAGACTACGGCAGGGAGATTAAAGAACCTGAGGATCAAATAAAAAGTTATTGATTGTAAAATTCTTGCTTTAAACAACATATTTGTTTATGGTTTAAGCTAACCAGCGTACGAAGTGTATGGCAGCAGCAAATTTAATCACAGAGGCGAAAGAAACTGCACCGTCCCCATCGAGCAGTTAACCACAGGGGTGCAAGTCAGGCGCTAGCACTGCAGCTCCCGTTCACCCTCGCCCTCTTCCAGAGGGAAACTTCTCTCCCTTTGCCACATTCAAGCAGCAGGAAAAAACCCCAACCCACCACTAAACCACAACGTAGCTGAAGCCAAACACACAGCTGCATTCAAATCCCCCTTTCATTTTGCCAGCTTTACTTGTGTGAACAAGGCCAAAGCTGAAACACTCTCCTTTAGAGCCTCAGGACCAGGAAGCCAGCACAGCCCTGAAACTGCGATCTGCAACAAACCTCCGCTGCATTAGAGGAGCACTAAAGCAAAGAGCGACTGATCCTTGAGCCGTCTCTGCTGCCTGATGCTCTCCTGAAGCCTGCATTTTAAAAGCACGGCATCACTCGTCTTTGCCCCTTAAACGCAGTAACCGCTGGACGCGGTGTTTCGCAGAAAAAGCACCGCCGGGCGTTTGCGCGTGCTGGCAGGTGAGCAGAGACAGGCGCACACGCACGCACACGCGTGCACACGCGTGCACAGGCACCGCCCTCGCAAGCAGCCGTGGAGCGCAGAGAGGGAAGGCAGGCATGTTTTTATCCCTCCCACTCTTTCACAGCAAACCTTGCCAGCTGCCCTCTTACCTTTCATATGTTCAGCACAGCTGCCAAGGCTCAATCCAGATGAGAGGTTTGAAGCATGACACAGAAGCATCTACTCTGCTTCCCTTTCAATCTAATTACTGGATTCACCTGAGCACACACAGGAGGGAAGAGAGGGGGCCCGGGAGTGTGAAGAGGCTATGGCAGCTCCCAGTTAATTTGATGGCACCCAACTTCTGATCCAATTAAAACCCAGCATTCGGGGACCGGCAGAGCAATTTTCACTGCTGCTGACCCTACCTACCCGGACGACTGATCCCGAGAGCTCGCAGCGCCATGCTCATTTCTTAGGGCCGGCGCCCTCGTATGCTGCGATCAACAAAGAGATCCTCATTTACTTAATAGGACGGGATCAGGCCCTCGTCGCATAAAAAGCCTCAGTGATGCCTACAAAACCAGCAGCGCAGCCACTAGGAAGGCTGCCTCGGAGAGGGATACCTGCCCACGTCTCATATAAACAGGAGACTTATTTCCCTACCCTCCTCTGCCCCAGAGGAAGACACCCCAATGCTACCTCCCAGTGCCAGGATTTCGGATCCCCTCCATCTTTTTAGGAAACCGTTCCCTCTCCTCTTTTTACATTAATGCCTGAAATCCACTCTAACCTCGCCTTGTGCGACACACGCAGCTACAAGCTCCGGAAGAAGAGTATATAATAGACCAGAAGGCTCCATATGCATTTTTCATCTTCTTACGCAACCGTGCCCCTCCGCACATGACTGAGGAGATTTTCTGCAAACAGTTCAGCTACCCACCTAATGTGTACTTAATGGAAGTGTTTTCAGAAAAACACTACAAGAATTTTCAAATAGAAACAATTAGCATTCACAGTAATTTGCATCTACTTTTCCCCATTTCTAAAGCAGCGGGCTCTGCTTTAATATTAACCCCTGCTTGTTCATCAAAGCCCAGTGCAGGGGAGTTAGCCACACAACTCCCATTAGAGACCACTGGAGCAATTCAGTTCAACGGTAAAAAGATTACACGGTGGTGCTTGAAACTTGGGGGGACTACCCTTTGTTTTTAAGCGTCCTGCGTGTCAGCAAAATGAGCAGCTTGCATCATGCCGCAGCTATTTTCACCAGCGCTCTTTTATTTCCTAATCTGTTCTCCTATGCATCCACAAACCTCAGCAAGGGCCTAGCGATGGAATTTACAAGTGCGGTATACACCAAATCGCTCCCTCCATCACCTAAGGTGCCCCGAAAGCATGATGGGCTGAGACCAGAGCAGCCAAGCTCCTCCGGAGGCTGGAAGGACCCCGGTTCCTGGGGTGGGGAGGGGGATGGAAAGGTTTCATTAGCCTGAAATTTTGATCCAGGCTCATTTTGAAAGCCAGCTCTCTCATGAACATTTACATCTCGGCAACCACGGTGAACACCTTTACGCTGGGAAGCCTGGGTTTTCCAAACATGAAACAGCACGTCCTGCCTTTGAGATTTTGCTAAATAACAGAACATGAATATCTCGCTCGCTATGGGGATCGTATCTCTGAAGACACATCGTGCCTTGTACTCGCAAGGTAGTTTGTGGCCCAAGCGGGTCTGCCCCTGGGGTAGGCACCATTTCTTATGCCTACATGATGTAGAAGAAGGTGAGCGGATGGGGACGAGAGGAAGCACAGAGTAATTCCCGCGGAACAAGACTGTATTTGCAAAGGTGCCCAAGAGAGTTACGGCTCAATCAACACGAGATGAGCATACTCTATGAGGCAAAGAAGAAAGGGAGCAGCTTCTTATTAAAACACAGCATCTTTTTTGCTGTCTAGCACAGAGCTCCACAAGACAGCGGGGTTTTTTTTCCCCCCTTTTCTAAAACCCTGAAGAATTCCATGAAAAAAAAGTCCAAGTTTAAAGACTCCACATCTGACAGCATCTAAGCAGAGACCACTTGTGCAACGCAGTGCTGTCCCCTGTGTACATGCACTGCTATTCAGTCTTTAAGAGATCACATACTTCTTCTCCTGCAGGACCCCTGCCTCCTTCAGCTCGCTGGTTTGATGGGAAGCAGCAAGTGATGCAAAACAAATGGGAAAAGTCTTGTCAATCTCTGCCTGATTCGGTACCAATTCTGTCGGCGGTGTCAGCAGGCCAGATTTGGATTTATACTCGTGTTATTGAAATACCTGAGTTTTGTAAACAAGATGGCTGGCATGCAGTGAGTAGACAGAAATACAAGGAGGATCTGGATTCTTCAGACGATGGTCTGGATTATTCGTGATGAGTTCAGTGGCTAGGTATAAACACCTAACCATTTACTGAGTGCTACCCAAACAGAAGGGACACACATAATCAGCAAAATACCGGGTTGTTTAAACCGTTACAATATAAACTGTACAACTGAAGGATTTCTGAGAGATTCTCTTTGCCAAACATATTATTTTAATGTAGGTGTTGAAGGGCTTTTTGAGTAAGAAGGCTTTTGTTTGTTTTTTAAGGATAAAGAAGTCCAGATAGCATTATATCACTAAATTACTGGAACACGTCTGGCATCAGTAAGCTGCGTAACAGACTGAACAACAGAGGTCCTGTGTCAGCATCTCCTGAGCAAGGTAAATGCAACAGGTCTGAGCTAGCGACAAATGAATTCCAGGGCAAGGGCTGTTGACAGCACAGCAAAAGACCCCCCCTTGCCTTCTGCTCCCTACGATCATTTCAAAGCCTGCAGGCAAGTAGTAACTCCAGCAATCTCAAATGATGCAACTGTGCATAAGGGAAAGGGTATATTTTATTATCATCCAAGCAGCTAACCACAGGAATTTAGTAACATATCCATATACGCACTCCTGCTGCAGAGGAGCCTGCAGAGCACGAACACTTCCTGCATATTTTGACTTGACTGTTTCCTCCGCACAAAAATAAATACAGTTAAAGACAAACCTCAGGAAGAGGTAAAACTAAATATCACACCTGGCTTTGCAAACACCTTTCTTTGCCTACTGCTTGGTGTAAGACATATCCTGTACAGTTACTACAACACCAGAAAGATGAGGGTGTTAACTGTGTTTCTATTTTCCACAGACACAAAGCTCAGAATAAAGTTACCCTCTGAAAGCCGTACCACGCTCTCCTTTTTTTCCTGTGAGCTCAATTAAAAATCTGCTCAACCAGCCTACATACAAAATTCAGTAGCCTGTAGGACTTTGAAATGCGTTATAACCCGGTGTGGAACAGCCACCGGATCATTAATACTCCACTTCAATGTAAATGTTTAAAAACTATGCAAGAATTGAAAAGTAGATCCGCCTCCACCAGTTTGGTTTGTACACTGTACAAAGTTGCACCTTAAATGCTTCAAACTGCCACCGGCAACTACATACAGCGCGGTGCAGTGCCACCTTGCTAACAGCACCGGGGAGGTTGATGCACCAGCAATGAAACAGCAGAAAGCCTTTGCTGAACCCAGAAGACTGCCAGGCCCAGAGCGGGCTCCAGAATGAAATTCAGAGCAGAAGGATTTTTCTAAGAACAGAAAATTATTACTTCCCACAAAAAGCTTCCTTTGGAAACTAGCTTCCACTCTTTAAATTCAGCTGCGTATACCTGCTTTTTTCTGCCCGGTGCAACGCTGACGGCACCTCTCACACCAAAAGCTGACACATTTTCAACCGCAGAAAACACAAAGGAAGCAGATCTTGTCCATCACCTGGAGATAAAACAGCACATGCTTAAAGCACTTGCTAAATAAATCACAAAATCATAGAATCATAGAATCATTAAGGTTGGAAAAGACCTCTAGGATCATCTAGTCCAACCATCAACCCAACACCTCCGTGCCTACTAAACCATGTCCTGAAGTGCCACATCTACATGTTTTTTGAACTCCTCCAGAATGATTTTCCTGACGCCAAAGTTTTGGGAACAGAAAGATCCCATACAGCTAAAGCGCTTCCAAAAACATTTTTCAAATAACAATTTATCCTCATGATATTCCTGTGACTTATGCCTGAATTATTTACGTCTTTTTTTGCAGATGAGAAGCTATAAGGAAAGGTGTGCTGGTTTTGGCTGAACTAGAGTTAATTTTCTTCACAGCAGCTGGTATGGGGTCATGGTTTGGATTTGTGCTGGAAACAGTGTTGATAACACAGGGATGATTTCGTTACTGCTGAGCAGTGCTTACACTGAGTCAAGGCCTTTTCTGCCTCTCACCCCACCCCATCAGCGAGGAGGCTGGGGGGGCACAAGGAGCTGGGAGGGGACATGGCTGGGACAGCTGACCCCAACTGACCAAAGGGACATTCCACACCGTATGGCGTCATGCTCAGCATAGAAAGCTGGGGAAGAAGAAGGAAGGGGGGACGTTTGCAATGATGGCATTTGTCTTCCCAAGTCACCGTTAGGCGTGATGGAGCCCTGCTTTCCTGGAGATGGCTGACCACCTGCCTGCCCATGGGAAGGAGTGAATGGATTCCTTGTTCTGCTTTGCTTGCGTGCACGGTTCTTGCTTTACCTGTTAAACTGTCTTTATCTCAACCCACTTTTCTCCCTTTTACTCTTCTGATTCTCTCCCCCATCCCATCGGGGGGAGTGAGCGAGCGGCTGGGTGGGGATTAGCTGCCGGCTGGGGTTAAACCACGACAAAAGGCTACGGAATATTTTTCTGTGAACACAATCACCTGCAGCAAGGTGTTCAGACTGTTCAAGCACCTCCAAAACTCTAAGGCGGGGAGGGAACAAAAAACAAAACAAAAAAAGACTCTGAACTGGATTAAATTTCAGGAGTTCCTATTACACATATCTGTGGGAGAGCCTAAAGATCAAACAGTAACAAGACCCCACAATGCAAAGTTATAGGCAAAAAGTAGTTTGCAGTCCTTGTCAAAACAGCTTGGAGTCTAAACGGACATTAGGAGAGAAAAAGGCGTTTAAGCAAACCGAAACAGCACCTCCAGTGAGCTGGCCAGAAACAACTACCTATTCATATGATTGTACTGATGGGCATAGCTAGGAAGGTAAAGCATTAGGAAAGAAAAATGAAAAAAATGAGGTACAAGGCAGAGGAAAAGAAGACAAGATCTGGAGTGAAGATGAGGAGAAGAGCAAGAGGGATAGCTTCCTCCTCCCCATCACCGCTCCTGGCTGCCCCAGAACAAAGCAACACCCACTTTTTGCCTGCATCCCACAACACCCCTTTTTTTCCTTCTAAATCTGTGTGGACCGTGAATTCCCAAAGCTCCCGGAGTGCCCCCGGTACTTCACTAACGGTTGAGACGAGGACGCTGTCAGAGCCTGCACGTCCGTGGCTCGCGGTCTCCTGTTTGGGAAGCTGTCCGCCCCCGGAGCAACAGTCTTCCACGGATCCGTGGGCTGGGTGCTTGTGATGGATTAACCGTGTAAATGATGAATTCAAAACTAATTTCCTTCTTCCTCTCTTTCTACAAGAGGTCTCAGCAAGGTAACTGCAGGCTTAAGAATCTTAGGGGTTTATTTGGGACGTCCCTATTTATTTTTGGAGGCTGGGGAGAAGGTGGGTTTACCCCCTTGCCTCAGCCTTGCTTTTAAGAACTGAACTAGGAGAGCAGCTAATATCTGCGCTAATTCCGTAAGGACTGATTGGAAGGAAACAACAGTGCATTTTTTAAAGGTCAAAGCCTGTGCAATCATACATTTTGCATGGGTGAAAGTCACTTCTGTGACAGAGCGAACAAAAGAGTGACAGGAAGGTAGAACAGCGGTGGTAAAATTCAGTATCCCAGGTAAAAAGGAAAATTGCTACTCTGCGATTTGCGTGTTTTTGGGAAGGTGGTTTCAAAAGCAACTTTTATATTTTCACAGATTAATACCTAATTTTCTATTTAATACTCTTTGTTTAGAAAAAATCTCCTGCAAGCATATTCTGGATGTCAAATAATGTAACAACAACAATGGAAAATAAAGGCTTAGGCAAAAATATATACTGAAAACATCACCTTTTTCGATTGGCTGAAGTCATTTACTCTAGTAACACTGACATGCTGAGAAAATGATCTTTTGTCTATAACTGCTACATAGCTATTAAGCATTTTAGCATGTAAGTATGATCTTTTTCTTTAGTGTGTAGCTCTGCTTAGGCAGAAATAAGGTGTGGGGAAAAAAAATAAAATCAGCATTTAAGCTTGGATAGGAAGTTCAAAAAACAAACACACAGTCAACAATGAGCCAGTGTTTACACTGCAGAGAGAGACAGAATTAAAAAAGCATTTCCGTAGAAGCACAAATGGCTGCCCCATTACAAAATCAATGATAATCCCACATCTACGGCACGTACCTTGGGTCACTCACTAAATAATAAGTGCTACTTAGTAAACATGAAACAAGAATTTGCCCCAGCAATGCCATACCTGGGGATGCTGATGAAGTAGTAGGTATCAAAGCACAGGTTTCTTAATTTGCAAGCTGTCCTTATCAAGCAGAACAACTCTGTGCTTGTTTTTTCTTTAAAAAATAATTTAAAAAAAACTTGAAGAATCCGAACAAAAAGAAAGTTCAAGTAGATGCCCACAGCCATGCTCGGCAGCCAGAGCAGGGGAGGGAGAAGGGAAGGGAAGGGAGGAGGAGCAAGAGAGACATCCTTCCCTTTACTATTCTAAGGTGTAAAGACTTCTCCATCATGACAGATTTTTTTAAGAAGCTATCACACATTCATAACACTAATTGATTTTCATAGAGAAGAGAGCAGATGAGGTCTCTTTGGGAACTGCCTGCTACATTTCTGCTTGAAAGGAGATCACTGCTGGTGTGCCTCAGCTCCTTCATAAAAAATTTAATTAACAATATCTCCAAGAACGAACCCACAGTTAGGTCTCCAGCTATCATGTGACTACCAGCACTCTGATGCACCACGGCAAATTAAACCCAAGCAAACGATACCTGTCGCACGTCAAGCAGCCAACACGTTATCGTCTGGGCAGATTCTTGGGGAGGAGCAGGGATGTGATGGGAAGCAGGAGAGCACACAAAGGGACCGCGAGATGCCTGCATCCAGCCTGGCAGTGACAACTTGTTTTCCTAGCTGCCACTTTTGATGGCTACACATTTCTATCCGTGATCCGGTGATGATGCCAGAAAGCAAAATGCTTAACAAACCACGATTCCAGCTGATGATCTTCACAAAGCTACATTTCAGGAAGAGCGGAAACTGCGCACACTAGCCCTCTGGTCTCGGATACAGAGGGATAACCGTGTAAACGGAGACTCGCGTGTCCCGAGGGAAAGGTGCTGCACCGTCATCCCCAAATGGCGCCAGGAATAGAAAGCCACCATGTGCCGGTCTGGAAGTCCCATCTGGCACAGCAATGGAGGAGAGGAGACAAGACTGGATTTCTCTTCTCTTCATCACCACTGCCACCCTCGCTGCCTTACCCCGTAGGAGCTCTCATCCTTGGAGGATTTGTTCCTTCGACAAACTGAAAGCAGGGGGGAAGAGAGCTGAAAATAGCAAGAGGTCCGACGCTATAAACAGATCACCAAAATCACTTCTTGTTTGTGCACATGGACTCCGGGCTTGCACGCAGTGCAAGGAAGGGCACATTTTAAAATTTTCCCAACTGCACAGTAATTAGCGCTGATTTACAAGACGACGGGCAGTAGATGCTGCCCGTGCTGTATTTTTAGCCCCTGTTTTGTTATCCTTTAAAAACTTTTACGATTGCAGACACGATACCAATACGCTTGATTTATTATCTATAATGTCAAAATTGAAAAGGTTAATCACCATTATTAGTCAGTGAAAATGAGGCAAGATTATCACTTGAATGCCGAAGCTGACACTGGGAGCAGAGTAAGGGAGGAAGGGCGGGCACGTTCGGGCACTGTCGGCATCCGACCTGCCTAAACCTCTGGTCCTCTGGCCACAGCCGCAGCCTGCAGCGCAACCACCATCCGCAGGAAGGTTAGAGAGTGCAAAGTGCCTCCACCAAACGAAGATTGTGCCAAAAACGCAAAACAGGCTTTTAAAAAGTACTACTCCCGTGCAGCCTCAGAAGTATTAGCGAGCTGCTCTGGAGTTATTTGCTATGGCAATTTTTAGTTATTTAGTCAGCTTTAGTTTCGCACGCCTGACAAAATTCGGTTGGCGATGCTGTGCCGAGGGCCACAAACCTGGCAGAGGTGGGTCTGCCGAGGGGAGGGTTTTGGAAGCGAAGTTACACAAGGATGGCGGAGCAGACTCCCCTTACACAACCTTGCGTGACCTGGCCGAGTGCCGTCCCGCACGTGCATCGCCCCATCCACGTCTGCAGGGCTTCCCCTCATTTCAGCCGGAGGGTACGCTCTTCAGCCTCGGTACTGAACTGAGCTGTAACAACCGCTTTGGTTCACCTCAGAGGGAACTGCATTTCAGTCTCGGGTAAATTTATCCTTAAGAATGAGCTGCAGACTCCAGCGATGCTAAAGCTCTTTTGAAAGGAAGGCCGGGGGAGGGAAAAGAACATTACAAATACACTAACTATCTACCTAGCTCGTCTCCACGACAGTTGGCAGCATTATCTTTTTCTTCAGTAGTTCAAAAAAAACCAACCACCAAACCACCACCACTAATGGGATGCAAGAAGAACTATTTTTATATATGTTGCGTTAACATAAACACCATGGCTTTATTCAAAAAGCCCTGTCAAACCAGCAATCTGGAAAAGAAGGGCTCCTGAGCACCCTGCTGCACTACTGCCTGTTCTGTAACCACCAGAAAAGGGGCAAAAATCACCACGGGCAAAGGCCAGCACCATCCCGTTTCCAAAGAAAAGGACTGGACCTGTGCGTACCAGCAGTATGTTCAGCTTGATGCACCTGCCACGGCTTTAGATGTGAAAAATCCCACAGGTTCCAACAGTTCTGGAATATGAAAATATTATCTTGGAATAATAAACAGTAAAACACATTTGCAGAAATAAACAAAACTGAGAAAAGACAACAAGAAATTATCAAATATTTGAAAATTAGACCACAATGTTTTTGGCAGGAAGGTCAAAAAATAAAATTAATACAGCATTTAATTGCTCTTATAGATGTACCATCAACAAGATACTCAACACCCATTGCTATATTTCCATATGATTACAAACTGCCTTACTCTTGTTTTGGAGGTCTGTTCTAACCTGAAACACGGCATCGAAAAACCAAAGCCCTGGATCTACTTTGGGATCTACTTAACACTTTTGTTGGTTTTGGAAAGCAGAGGAAATAATACACAGGTTTTAATGCTCACGTAAAAACGAAAATGAGATTATGCCCTGCAGTTGTTGATCACTGATCCTGTATGTGTTTGTAGGGTGGGAGACACTTTAAGAAGTGGCTTCAAACAAAAAAAAACCCCCAAGTGTTCATAAACATGTCTATTGACTATTTTCCAGGTACAGGAACATTTCAAAAAACCTGTTTATTGTGCAGATTATATGCCATTTTATGCTCTTAAGAACAGGCTTTAATTTCACTATTTTCATGTAATCAACACTGTCTTGGTGATTTTTTTTTAAGCGGATTTAAACTTGAAAAGACCTGTATTTACATTAGTCATTAAAATTTGAGTTCTGTGTAACAAGCAACTGTAGCAACTATTTTTCTGTCTTTTTATTTATGAAGTATAGCAGTCCAGTGGTAAGGAAGACGTGAAAATATAACATGCAATATTTATGCTCAGTGCAATATCTCCAAAAAAAACCAGAAATGAAACTCTCTTTTGAGAGGTACAGGGAAGGCAGAGGTCAGCAAGTGAAACAGTGCTCAAAATCAGACAGGTAGCACTAGCGATGGGGTAAAAAAATCCTCCACTGCGTGCAGGAAGGTCAGAGTCCGGCCTGCACTTAATTCATCATTTGAGAGGCTCATCATTCAAAATGTGGGCAAAAGCTTAGCAAAGATAAAATAATGTCATTCCCAAAAGGCCACACAACCAATAATTAGAGGTGGTATCAAGTATTTTCCCCTCTGTCTTGCTCTGGGGGAAAAAAAGGGGGAAAAAAAAAACCCACACAACAAAAAAATCCAAACAAAAAACCCCAACCATACACGCAAAACAAAACAGGAAAAAAACCTGCAACTTAAAAAAACCAACCACAACACCGGGTGGGGGGTGAACCATATGTTTTCATGCAATGCTCCGGGATGGAAATTCAGTGATTAAAGAGTTAAGAGACGCTCTAAAAGTATCTCACCCTGATATGCTGAGAATTTGCTGGGATCTCACGGAGAAACGGGTGATTCTTACATACCATATGTTCTGCAAACGCTTGCAACAACACAGAGGGGAGCCGGGGATGGAAATCCACCTTGGCTGCCGAATTTCCCTGCTTGCTCTAAAGCAATGGAGTCCAACGGACAAAACCGGTGTAAATCCAGCAACCCTCACCCCATCGCAGCAGCCTCAGGGTACCCGCCCCAGCTTTACCCGAGCCCCATCAGGAGCGAAGCGGGGAGGAGAGCTGGGACGGGTGGGGGGACCAAGGGTTCTTCCCCAGGCTTTGCCACCCACCCCAGCACCCCGCTGCCAAAGTTGCATCATCCTCCGTGTCATCTCCCCTGGTCTCGGTTTCTCCATCTCACGGTGGGGCAGGGCAATAGAGCTGTAAAAACTTTGAGGAACGACTGGAAACGGGCAGTCACAACACTTCAGTCCACATGAAAGATTGCATCGCTCAGAGGACGCAAGGCTGGACCTAAAGATACCACTGGAGATGTTTTGTTCTGGTTTGTTCCCCCCTCCTCACGTGGTACCTCGTACGTTGTAACCAACCCCAGACCAGATGCCAACGAAGGCAAGGTAGATGCACTTCTATTACATTTATAAGTCAAGGTAAATCTAGAAATCTTTATTGTTGCAAACCTCCACTTGCTACAGATACAATGCCTGGCCATCCCTTGCATTTCCTTAATTAGCTAACCCCGATGAGCACGTAACTCTACGCAGGCACTACTGCAGCACGGAGACGGGACACAGTCCCCGCACCGCTCTGTGGAACGTGACCGTCACCATAAAGTCACTTATTTTACATCTACAAAGTAAGTTTCTAGGTATGCGGTAGGCTTAACATTACTTCTTGTCCACTGTATTTTTCTCCAAGGGAAAACTCATTATTGCACTAATTTCACTATTGCACTAATTTCACTATTGCACTAATAAACGCAGACAAAAATATCCTGGATTAAAAGAAGAGACCAAAAGTACAACCTAGAATTGGTAAATTCCTGGCATCGCAGTGTACATCTAAGCTATCGTGAAGTTATCTCTTCAAGAGTTTCCACATCAAGAATTCATTATAGATGAAAAACACATACAGAACATAATAATTTAATTTTATTGTTTATATTGCATGACAGTATCTGGACAAGATTATAAAATAAAAGGCCATTCACCTTTTAAAATCTATTACAATTTACAGGACTTAGAAGTTAATTTACATACCTTGTCCGTCCCAGTCTCCCCCCTAAGAATCTACAAATAATACTTTTTTCCAATACGAAACCTTTGTTCTCTTCTGCAGCTATGTGAAAAATCTATACAAAATAGGAAAAACTCTTTGAATATACTTGTACCGGTATCTTCACAAAAATAGCCTGGAAAAATACAAGAACTCTGATGATCTTTTCTCAGTATTGCTTATTTTAAATGCTACTCGCAACACTGGGAGGTAAAAAAGCGTTCTTACAAACAACAAATTTTGAAGGTGATGACATCCCTTTGCAAACAGTAGCTGCTGCCAACAACTAGCCACACATTTTTTTCTTCCTCTTTACCATACCTACATTTTTAAGGAACTCCTTTTAATTAGAGCGAGAACACATGAAATGGGAGGCCACAGGATTGCATCCTAAGAGCCACAGGCCCAGGAGATAAATGCTGCATTTTTGCTGATCAGAAAGCTGATTCTTTCATTGTCCAAAAAGAAGAAACAAACAAACAAACAAGAAAACCCTACCACCCAAAAGCCAACCCCACCATAGCACCCAAAACCAACCAACCAAAACAAACCCCAAATCCTTTACCAGTTCTCCCCCAACATTCAGAAAGTAATGGGGAGGGGGAGAGGGAAGGAGGACAGGAACATCATAAACTCCAGCTCCAAATTCAACCTCTACCTGTACTTCCCAGTCAGAGTAACCCATGCTGAAATCATTAGCTGAGAATTAATTACCAGCTTTTAAAACATTTTTCGATAACTTCACATACAAAAATTCTGTAATGCGTTTCTCACAGAGGTATACAGAAATATGGAAAATGTGAAAGCAAACATCCACTTGAATGTCAAAATGTTCCTTCCAGGGTGCTCAAAGTGCTTTTCATGCTAAATTATCACATACAAACATAGGCAATATGACATTTTTTGAGGTGAAGGAACTGGGGGGGTTGGAAGAGGTTGGCTACTTACAATTGAGCTTTTCTTCCCAGACCTGATGCATTTGATTTTGAGAGTTAACATATCCTCTGAGATGAGTCTCTAAAGCTAATGTCTCAATATGCTGCATATTCAGTACAAAATGAATTAAGAGATTACACGCTGAAGGTCACATAAATATCTACAAGGACTGGAAACAATTTTATAGTGGGCAGAAAAAGCTTAAACCCAAAAGAAAATAAAATGTGCCACTGGAATATTGCTGAAGAGTGAACCAATGCCCTAACAAGAGCTAACATTAATTTTGGAGACCATGCTCTGCCAGATACCCATCGCAGCCTAAACATCATCATCCCCAACTGCAAATCGACGTGACAAAAGGGTTCCTTTGAACTATTACCTATGAACTACTCGCGTGTGCTCGCACCCTCGGCAACATGAAGTGCAAAACACGGAAAGTTTGGAAGTTAGAGCGTTCCCGAGCAAACCAGCTGGTTTTGGCTAACGTTTGGAAAATTGTCCTCGGAGAGGAAGGAATGCAGCCTGCGAATATCCCCCCCACGCCGAACCGCAGTCCTGAGCGGCTGCAGCATTTCATGGAGACAAAGATAGTGGACGCTAAATGCCAGAACGCAGAACATAACAGAGAGATAATACATGCACACAGCATGCACTCCACACTCGAACTGTTTATCAGATTGTAACAGCACTGCGGCATCCAGGAGCGTGGATGTGCTGTTTTGTTCACATTTTAATGTGCCATCTTGCAGTAGATGCTTGCACAGCAGAGTAAATACAATCTCTATATATACCCTGCGTGGGCGTCAGGGGTTATTTCTGACTGTCTTCATTACACTTCATTGCCAATTTAAATGTAAAAAAATAAAACCCTCAACAATTCTCAAAGTGATTTCAGTCTGATTTTTATAATTATTTCCAGAACCTTTTCATTATGCAATTTCGAATACTTATTGAAAGCTCTCTCTCTTACGAAGTTATCCTTGATGCAAGTCAAGCAAACCAGACAAGCTAAACCTTCTCCCTCTTCCTTCTTTATTAAAAAACACAGACATGAATAACATTCACAATGTTTAGCCCCGAGAACAATTTAATAATAATGCTGCATCTTGCTTTATAGGGAGGGAGCTAAAAAGGAAACTCGGAGGCTAATAGGTACAAATATTGTGCTTCAACTGCAATAAATAAATAGTGCTGAACTGTAGAAATGTAACTGATAGCAGCAATCTGAAAGATGTGGGTTCTGGTAACCCTCAAGCTAAAGCCGATTAGGTTTTGTTACATAGGTCCTTTGTGTATTTTTGTGCTGCTGTACCAGTTAAATTGACCTCTACAGGCATGTGTGTTGCTTTTATCGTTTAATGGCTTCACATTTTAAACCTAACTTAGGCTAGCAAAAACAAATAAATAAAAAATTCCCCCTCCAACCTGGCACGTGTGTTAAACCCACCTGTGACAAGGGAGATCTCTGCACGCGAATACCGTGCACTAAAACCCAGGGAACGCCAAGCAATTAGCACGATGGCAGGAGGACGGGCGAGCTGTCAGGCGGGATGCTGGGGCTCAAAAATGGAATTACAGCTAGACGCGCCGGGCAGAAATGCCAGGCCATAGCCAGCTCAGCTGCCCCGCTGAACCGCGCTGGATAAGCCAGGCAAGGGCTTTTTGCCTTCCCCACCCTGCAGCGGTCAATAATGAATGTTTCGGAGGGGACACAGAACTTGCAAAACACAACAACAACGGCACACAAAGCTCAACGCAAGGAAAAATTTCCTCCCAGCGTTCCCTTATTTTTGACAATTGCCTGCCTGTAATCGGCTCTACTACAAAGAAAACCCAGCAACTATAGATGAAGTCCCTTGTAAATCCAGCCGCTTCATTTTGATTCACCCATTCATTCCAGCACAGCGACCGAGCCCAGAGTTGGTCCGCATTGCCTCTCTGCAGTGATACTGCAACCAGCCGGCCCACTGTTTCGCTCTGTGTGATGATTTTTAAAAAAAGCAGAGACCTGAACCATTTATTTATGACAGGTCTTTTGGATTCGAGGATGCGAAGGAGCCCAACCAGCATGTCCATGCAAAACAAGCCCCCTCGGCTGGAACGGGATTCGGCTGCCACCTAAGACAGGCTCAAAAAGAGGAGAGAGACAGATGGGAAAACCTGGTTCGAAATTTTCTTCTGTTGAAACACCTTTATTTGCCCACTTAGAACAGCCTGACCTTAGGGAAACGTCACTGAGTAGCTAAAGGGAAGTTTTAGCCAAGTTCTAAATATGTATATTTTAGTGGAGCTTCGAGGAAGCAGAATTAGTCAATTTGGCTACAGGCCGTAAAACATAATTACTTATGTGAAGTATGTTTAAATATGTAACTACAATTGCTAATAGGAGTGCCCAGCCCCATAAATACGCAGCGATTCGATGGGCTAGCAGCTCTGGAGAGACACCAGAGACGATTCCCAAAGGAATAACCACCTCTTCAGAAAGAGAATTCAGAAATTAAAATCTAATTAATAGGTATACAACGCTGAAATGCAGTTGGGCACCAATAAGGAAGGAGGGCAAAATGGTGCGTTTTCAGAACGTGTGGCACATCAAAAAAAAAGATCATTTGGGTACTGCGAAAAGAAAAGCAGGAGGAATCTGTTCATAGAGTAACAGCCCGTCTCCGGACTTCAGGAGATTCCGGGGTCAGTGGAAAATGAACTTCCACTGGAGACACGAGAAAGCCACTAGCCGAAACCACCAGAAAACTTCACAGACACCGCTGAGCAGTAACAAACCTTCGAGATATTAAAATAAAAGAATGGTGTATTAAGCGATGTGGTAAATGCAATTTGTCATTTAGCACTGTGAATCTATGGATTTTAATGACAGGGTCTCATTTACATTTAACAATCAGTGTACTAGAACATTTCTTGGAAACTGGGGATATTTTCTTGTCTCAGTAGGAATATATAGAAATTTCTTCTTGATTAACAACGAAGTAAAGGAGTTCTGCCCTGAAATCTCAGTCCCTTGGTTTCTCTCTAGAGAATATCACCATACCAAAGTGCAATCCTGACAAGAAAGCTCTCCAAAATTCAGCTGTTTGTAATAATTATGTATTTAACAATTCTTCCACAAGAATAACATTATAAAGCACCTTACATTTTATTGTTCATTTATACCACACATCTGCTTTAAAAAACATTAGCAGCATATCTTGTTCTTAATGATACATTTTGGATGTGACTTTCAAAAGCACTTACAGCAACTTAGGAGCATAAATCCCACTGATACTCAATGGTATTTGTGCCCTTAATGCCTGTAGCCATTACTAAAAATCTCATTCTTTCCCAGAGCTTTGGAGTTATTCCAGAGGTCGTACACGTAGAAAGAAATGGCAAGTGTCACAAGGTATTTTACATTTTACAGAAATGCTATGCAGCTTTAGGACAGACATCAAGAATATTGAATACATGTATTTAAAACCATAATGGGGACTCAAGGGAAAGGCTTGAGTCAAATTTAGCCCGTGAATTTGGGGGTAAGGTCGATCTCTGTTGCATCCAAGCCGGCAAAAGTGGGATTCTCATTCTTTTTCATTCCACTAGCTCATGAGCCAAGCTGCAATGTAACTACGCATTTCCCAAAACCACCACCACCGGTAGCACTGACCACTACATACCAGAAACGTCTTTTCCCACTTTGACAAGAATAATCAAAACTTTAGACCTTAGTTACAGGCTAACAGTTTAACTAGGCCATTTGAAATGCCTGTTTTTTGGCAAGTCCGAATTAGCTTTCATCAAGTAGAGGAAACCCCAGCCTTCATTAACGACCACCTCATTTACTCTGAGACACTCCTGCAATCCTTGGCTCAAGCACCAGCCGAGCTTCCTTGGTGCTTTCCGTGGACACGCTGGCGTACAGCAGGTTGGCCATGTCACCTACTCCCATTGAGCGCAACAGCAGATGGGAGAGCCACAAAGCTGCCAGGAGCGCCCGGTGAACGTTAGTTGCAGTGATCAGTGGAGCTCAGAAGCTGCCATGCAACTGCAGAAAATCTTAAGGAAGTTGCAAGTGTACATGCGATTTTAAACGGACCGGACAAACCAGTTTGCAGTGGCTGCTGTAGCCACCACTGCTTCGGGTTTTCCCAGTTCACGGAAAGCACAATAAACAAAATCACTTCAACACTAATTCATGGATGAATATCCACCAGGTCCTATTCCAAGGAATAGGTTAACCTCCAAGCAGCTGTATAAGGAACCTGGTTGAATTGCATGATTTGATATGAGCATGCAAGGTTTTTTTGCCTGATTAACTAACCTCAGCAGCCTGATTCTCCTCTCCCTCACTGACATCCTTGGGAGCTGAGCACCTACAGCACCTTTACACAACTGGGCCATTAAATTCTTTCTCTCAGTTTTACCTTCTGTTAAAAAAAAGGATTAAAAGATTTGTTAAAGAACATCACTAGCACATAACAGGGCCACAGACACTGCTTTTGCAGGGAAACTGTTTAAAATTGAGGGATACCAAGAGCATTTAGCACTTTTACACAATTACACAGACATCTGATGTTTCTGTGTTAAATTTCTACATACCGCAAAAAGAATTTCTGTGAAGCAAAGCACACGGGAGTTTGTTCATAACAGACTTGGAAGTTGTATTGTTATTTTGTCATTAACTGAGAAGTAAGAGTAAAGTAGAAACTTTCCAGAGAACACAAAGAAAAACTTATGCGCCAAACATCTGCTTATAAATTGCTTACAATCAAGCTTTTTACAAAGCCTTATCTCTTTATTCCCTCCTCCCCCCTTCCATACAATCACTTTTGGCTTGCTAATTTAATTTCTTGAACATTTGTGCGCACTTACTGGTTTGACTGCGTTATTTGCTTAAACCAACGACAAACTCCGGGTAGCTGTATAACGAAAGAGCCAGACCATAATGAATTTTATGGTACACCAACATTACAGGCTACTGTATTCTGTAAAAGGGTATTGCAAGCAGTAAAACAGTCCTGCAAGAGCTCTGCGTGAATGACTTTGCTCGGCTCCTCGGCCCCAGTGGCTGCCAGCGCGTGGTCACTTCCAGCACCTCGCCGGCTCCTGCATCCCTGCTCCCTGTTACCATCTGCAGTTCGAGACACGGCCTCCGTGCCAGAAACGCAAAGGATGCAAGGCAGGGGAAGCCAGGGAGACAAATCAAACAGACAGGCAGTGCCCAGGCTTCCCTGCCAGCACCGTTACAGGCCAGCGTGATCATCCAACCCCGAACAGATACCCACGTTCTTCTGGTAATGGGACAAACGTTTGAGCTGAACCTGTGTTTACCAAGCTGTGCAATAAGCCTTTGATAATCACAACCACCAGCTTCGCTTCTCCTTAAAGGCAGCACTGCTGCCCATGCAACACTTGACTTGCCAGATGCCTAAACCTCCACCGTGATACTTGAGACATCATTGCCAGAGAGCGTCCCAGACCAGAGCTGGATTTCCTGGAGATGGCAGTGTGATGTCCCTTGCATCTCCGGCTCTCCCTTCAGGCACAACGCATCAGCCAAAAGGCTTTTTGCTGGACTACCTTTTTGCCCAGGAGGGATGGAAAGGAGAAGGGAATAGCAGTACAGCTGCAGAAGCTGAGCGGCCGTTCCTCCCGCCCCGACACAAACACTAGCTGCAACCTCACGGCAGGCCTTCGAGTCCGAGGGCTGCACTCTCACCCAGACACCCAGCACGTGCTCCCAAAACCCGACCGTCTGGGTCAAACGCATACATCTGGTAAGCGACTTCTAACTCTTGATTAGAATTGCTGATCCGGTATTAAATGAACTGCGTATCATTTCCATATGCCCTTGATTCCTCCTCTTACAGTCGTGTTCCTGGACATACTTCAGATACATTTTGAGACTCTCTCGAGAGAATGCACCTGAGTTGTCAAATCAAGACCTTGAATAGACTCACTGCAAATACACTGTTCAACCCACCTAATCCTTAATTAGGGTTTCATTTTTTAATGTAAGGCTTCAATAATCAGCTCAGGAGAAACTATAAAGGCAGATGCCAGGCCACCAAGGACTTTTTCCATATGCATCTCTACTGGTGCAGCTACGCCATTACGACGCTGCTTTTGCAGTCGCATCACCCTACCTACCGCTCAGCGCGGACGTGGCTGCACCAGTTTGCCAGTCATACAAATACAGCCTATTCTTGTGCCATAGATAACAGTGTACCCCTGTAACTAAACTGTACTATTCACTGCAACCAGAAGGGAGCGGTGGATAGTGCAATTTGTGGGAATTAGCAAAGGTTTGAGTTTTATCTCAAAATCTGAGCTTTAAATAGTAATTTTAAAAACTCTCCCACAACATTTTGACTTAGTAAAAGCCAAACATAAAACATCTTATCTAAGAAACATGTATAAACACTAGGAACAACAGCTTAAAAAAAATAAAAACAAAATAAACCATTATTTAGTCCTAAATCCTCTAGGTCATCTAATTACACTCTTTAATACCTTGCCTGTGCGTTTCCTGCTCCGACGAAGTGCTGACCTCTTCCCAGGCGTTCAGTCACCAGCGCGAGCAGCGAGCCTGCCCACGGCGTGTCCTGCCACCGACTGCCCAGCTAAGGAGGCTGGAGGATTTCAGAGGAGTCGAACTATGGCTTTTGTGACGTAACAAAAGTCACGATACAAGAGATCTTTTCTAAGAATGGTTTTAGTGTGCTGTGAAGCTTTCCCTGCCAATGGTTAGTCATTCCCCTAAGTGAACACCGTACACAAATCACATGAATAATGCGTATTTCCAAGGTGTGCTCATCCTAGATTTCTGCATTTCTTTTGACACTGTATCTTTGCTTTGCATTTATAAAACAGGTTTGAAATTGAAAGAAAATCAAAGTATTACATTATAAAGCACCAACTTTACTCATTTACAATGGACTAACAATGAAGATGGAAACATTCATTTTATTCCTTTCAAATTACAGAGCATAAGTGAGTTCAACTTAATATTAATTTATGTAACTGGCTTGTCCTCTGCCTGCCATTTCTCCCCCCAGACCTACAAGATGTTCAACCACGTACTGCATGGAAGCAATCCATGCAGCTTTAAAACCAATAAAGACCACTTCCAAACGTGCTGTTCTGGTTTCATCACACTCGTACTTCACCAGCAGTCACTTCTACAACAGCTCCAGACCCGCTGAGACCTTCCATTAAATTCTGTAGGAACCAGACTCCTGAAGATGGGCAGACGCTCATGTTCACTGTTCCTGAAGCATCTGTCTGAAAAGTGCTGATTTTAGTGGTGTTATTTACTACTGACAATGCTATAATCTGTAAAAGCAGGAGTTTATGGGTTTCTTTTCTGCAGTAATGTTTATCTGACAATAATTTTGTGGACCACAGGTTTCCGGAGCAGGGAAACCTAGTCACCAATTTATTCTGAACTCCCATCAAGTGGCAGGCAGTGCTACTGCTGCTGACCCACCCTCACTCCTTCCACTCATCCACTTGAAAATTCAAGTCTCCTCCCCCTCATTTACCTTTATGTCTTCTTTCATTAATGTCACTTAAACTACAGTCATCTTACATGTATTTATCTCAAATCCCTTTCCATTGAGCGTCCATGAAATCATCTCTATAGCCCTACTTTTGTCTTAATTATGACATGTTTAAGCTTCTACCAGTTATTCTCAGCCTGTGAAGGAAAATGGGACAACTTAAACTGAGCAACCTCAGTTTCCATTCAATTCCACTAAGAAGCCTGTTTTCTGTCCTTGCAAAACAGAAACTACGATTGGATAGCCCTGGATATCTAAGGCCACTGTGTTCTCTAGGTAAATTAAAAAAATAATTAAATCCAGGGTTTTGAAAGGACAGCAAGAACTGTGTAAGAGATTTTGTTAACCTTGAAGGAAAATCCTGAATAGGGGTATTGGAAACACATAGCAATAGCGAAAGAATAAGAAATCATATGAAATCATGCACCTAGCAAACTTCAAACAGTTTCCCTCTCCTGCACACATTTCAGGAAAAACAAAGTTACTGTGTCACTGTTACACTCAGCTGCAGTGGGGCATACAAACACCGTGATACCTTGAATAATAAAAATAATTCTTCATAACCAACGCCCAGTCCAAAAACAACCAACTCGGAAGGAATCTGCACAAACTACCAAAACCGAAATCTTTTTGTTCCACACAATTTATCCTGGGCTCAGCAAATAAAAATGTATACAAAAAAATATTTACCAATATAGAAAATATTCCTTTTTTCCTCTAATGAGTGTAAATTCAAGACTGCCTGTTAAACAGCATTACCCAAGCCAGTCAAATGCTTTCTTTGGACCATGAATAAGACAAAGTCTTGCTCCTGTTGCTTCACCAAAACGCATTCAGTTCAGTGCACCTAAAGATTATACGAAGGCTACTCTCACGTAATCAAGGCTGATGGACATTTTTGTATTCACTCACAGATTACAGTTGCCTCTCACACTATTACTTTAGTCCCTACTATAATGCGTTTAAATGATACATAGGTCTGCAGGCATCTGGATTTGCTTTTTGAAACATTTACTAGCATGTTGGCAGTTTTGATGCATGCTTTCCAGAGGCATATTTTTTAAAATACAGGAATTACACCTTGTTCTTACTTAAAAGTTTCTAAAATATTTGGCTAGACAGATATCCAGTTCCAGACTTCAAACTGCCTGATAGCCCTTCACAACAGGGTTGCCTTTTATGCGTCATCCTGTAATGCAATAAATTTAGCTTGAAACACCTTCACCTGTGGACCAAGATGTGTATGTTGCGATACAGAAAATCTGACCTGAAAATAAAAAATAAATTTAAAAAAAAAAGTAACTTTAATAAATCAGTTGCTCAGAGAACAACTGTCTTATGACCTGGAATACGCACTTCCTATGAGAGACTCGAGGAGATAATCTTATTTTAGTTTATTGAAAGGTAATTGAAGTGAGGAATAATTATGAAGTACAACGATACAGGTAGGATGTAGATTTAAGAGCAGAGACAAGGGTATGAGAGGTGATAGCCATAGTCCTCCAATTTCAAACTGGAAATGCAGTTAATAAAAAGCTGAGATTCTAACACGAAGTTAATATTCTACCTCAAATGACAGTGCAGGAATTTTTGAAGGTGTAACATGAGCACCCAATAATCAGAAAACAAACAGAAGAACCTAACATTTCTTATTAAAAAATGCAACATAGTCTTTAATGCCTGTGTTTCTGCATGCTTGCTTTTTTGAATTCACATGGAGATTTGGTCCTTACAGAAAACTCTCTTGCTTTTTTAAGCTAACATTATTTGCCAACCTTCCTTTTCATTGTTTAGCATCATAATTCCCCCCCTTTCATTTACGCACTCTCTGCCGATGGTATTCATGAAAATCCTCTGAATCCTTACCCTTCTCCTCCCTTTCCACCCCTCCCCACGCAGACATTTTTTCTTAACATATGAACATATGAATCAGCCCAATGATTTGGCCACTTCCCATCAGGGAACATCACCAGCATCCAGAACAGATTTAAGAATACATTTTTAATTCGTGACTACCACTCCGTCGGCAGTGCTTTCCTCGTTCGGTCTCCTCGGCAGATGGACAGGTGCCCACACCTAGGAGCATGATCTGACACACATAAAGCTGCCAATACCAATTCTACATACTGTCCGCAGATGCTTACAGCCTACCAGCACATGCTCTATTCTTGGGAAAGAAAACCAATGTTTTCAATAAAACACAGTGTCTCCTCTGCAGGATACAGCTCTCTGCATATATCTGCTAACAACATCTCAGTATTTCTCCACCCCCTCCCCATGCTTCTCCTTTTTGTCAAGCTCTCGAGCATTTGTTCTGGGATCTAATTAAGGTCCCTTATCACCATGGCAAGAGGGGGGCAAGGCCTAACAAAACAGCATTAATGAACTGATTGTTTTCATTGGGCACATACAGAGTTACAATCCCCACGACTGGTACATATCTACACTTGGAAAAAAAAAAAAAATTAAAGAAGCCTGTGTTGTTTACATTTTTTTTTTACAAGAGTAATTAGAAGCCCATGTAAAACTGGTATAATCCAACAGCACCTTCGAACTTATTTTTTAACGGGAGATTTATTCCGATTAGGACAGGCAGCTTCATTTTGTTTTCTCTTTTGAGCATATGCAGAAGTCTTGCGCCTACCATCTGACTCTTCTTCAAAGAGATGAGCTTCCCGTAAACTTCATTAGTTAGATGCCATTTTATAGGTAATTCAGAACCTCTTCCCACCTTTCTGGGTGATTAAATCTATTAACATCCCAGGATATTGTTATGTAAGTACTGCTCATCTCCATTATGCAGCAGAATTAGGAGAGAGCTATTAGAACCAAGTTTGCCTTGTTTCATCTCATTCTCTGTGTGAACTCAGATACCAGAAGCAAGATAACCTTCAGGGATGCAGCTTTTGATATTGAAGAGAAAGACAAGTAAAGGAGAATGGAAGAAGTCCACAAGGGGGAAATAACACCGGCATTTTAGGTGAGTGTTGTAAGGGAGAAGGTATGGTGTCTTCTTGCCCTGCAAGAGTAAAATATTGGGATGAGTGAAGAATTATCTCCTTGTTCTCTCCCTTCATCTTCAATCCAACTTCCAGTCACATCCAAGGATTTCAGTACCACCTACAGTCAACCTAGATCAACACTCGGAAGGATCCCCTCCAAGAAATGTCTAGTTTAAACGCTGCAGAAAGCATTCTTCTTAACTCTACTCCCTCTTGGTTTAGGTTCAACTGGCTCCCCAGATGCTTTTTGAAGAAACTGCTAAAAGAGGTCACTTTTTGACAAGAAATCAGTCCTGGCCAACAGTAATCTGCAGAAAGATCTCTCCACCTTCTACTGGAATAGAAATCTTCAAAAGAATATCATGAACCTTTTAATTAAACATGATAGCTCCTTTATGTCATATAAAAGGGAAGAAAGTTTTACAGGCCAGACTTTGAAAGGTTGCCTTATTTTTTCTGCACTTAGGAGTATACAATTCGAAAAATGCGGGGTCTGTTTCACTCGAGAGAGTCTAACAGTTGGCTGGTCCAAAAGGCTTCGACTGCAGTTGCATTGGAGCTCCTTGTCCTTAAAGAACATGCCTGCGGTCACCACCTTGTCTCATTACTGGAGATAAGGGCAGTATTTCTCTCTCAAGATCTCATCTCACATCTCCAGGTCCAACTCCCTATACTCCTGTTAGCCTGTCTGCTTCTCAGCTTTCTCTAAAGACGCAGCTAACATTGTAAGAGCTGTAAGGATCCCTCCCGGTCTAAACACCTTCTTTAAATAGATGCGATGGAGTATCATTGCAAGTATGTGTCAATACATACATGACCCACAGACATTGCTCAGCCGGGAAAGCAGCAACCATGAAGTTTCATCAGCATAAGGCTTTCTGCCTCCTATTCACATTTTGTGTAATAACATACATCCTGAAAATCTGAATCTCAAATACAGGCTAAAATACAACATTTTACAAAAAAGTACGTATACTGAAAGAGCCTAGGGATACCGCACACAAGCAACACAAAACAAAGTGAGGAGTAAACTCCAGCAGAAGAGGAAATATTTTTGCTAAAATAAATAGAAAAGTGTTTTTAAAGCAGTAGTTGTAATAATGATCAGCACTGAGAGACTTCTTCAACACACTTTTCAAACCTTAACTAATTTCCGCAACACTCCTGGGAAGCAAACACATCCATATTAATAATCCCATTAAACAAGTGGGGCGAGCAGGACAGAAAAATGATGGCACTGTCATATGGCCAAGAGAGGAGTCAACGTTGGCGCTGGGGCTGGAACTCAGTTTGTTGGCTCATGTGCTCAGACCACTAAGTGACACCTCCTGTGCATTTTACATGTAAACCTGCTTCCCTTGTCAACTCTTCTACTGTCATAACGTATTTTGAAAATAAAAGCTAATGCCAGAGAGGGAGACAGGAACTTAAGCCCACTGCTTCAGAGCATAGGTTCAGATCCCATCTACTTGTTAAATACTTGCCTGTCCAGCTCAGCCTGCTTGGTCATCTTCCCTTCTAGACAATAAAGCATCTTCTAGCGTAAATGAGTTGTTCTGCTCAGAAGAGTATTAAACAATGCAAATAATGCTCGTCATATGTTGTTTGTTCTCTCCTCCTCTCTGCAGGAGAGAAGCATGTGCAATGGTTGTGATGTTTTTTAATAAATATGTGTTTGCAGTCAGTGTGGCACAAGACGACCGCAACGTATGACTGGTAAGAATACAAATACTACCATACATGTTGCTACATCTTTACGCTAGATGGCAAAAGCAAAGAAACACCCCTTGCATCCAAACCAGCGTTTGTTTTGTAGCTGTCCTTTGTTCCAGTGTTCACGGCCCTACTGTCCTGAGCAAGCGCTTGTTCCAAGACACAGTTTTTTCAACAGAGCGGATTAAGACTAGAAAGTTTTGCTGTGCCAAGGAAGCAATGCTGCCAGCTACAGTCTTGATCTTGAAGACTTGTTAGGTCTTTTAGTTATCATATGCACAAGGCACTCGCTTCCCTGAAGATAAAGACATTGCACTCCATTCAAAATTAGGCAAGAGGCTGACAAAAAAAAAGAAAGAAAAACTTGGCTGGGTTGCAGCGGGCTACAGCGCAGCAGGGTGCACCCCATCTTTCTCGCCCCAGTCCTGCCTAAACGCTGAGGACTTCATGAGCCGGTGTGCCACGCTGCTGTTATACGGCCAGGGGGCCTGGTCATGGTTCACCATCATGGGACAGACTCCCAAGCCCCCAGCGACAGCAGAAAGTATCACTCAAATGTACTGCTACGCTGGAGCTCGGCATCACCGCCTGAACCAGGCGTGCTCCTCAGCTACGGACCACAAGGGACCAGAAGGGTACAGGCCTTCCACCAGAGACTTCACCACAACTGGAACGCTTTCAATGTTTTCCTTACCCCACCACCAAAGCCTACGCGTAACCTGGTTTGGGTTTAAATTTTGGAGGCTGCCCCTAATAATGTTTCTTGTACGAGAGTGCTAAACCTAATTTTATTTCAGGCACAACTGTAATACAAGTACTTCTTATTACAACACATAATTAGTGGCTAACTTTCAAAAATAAAGATGGCCATGAAATTCAGAATAAGGCTATTCATCTACAAAACAGTGATTTTTTGGCTCAAGCTCTCCCCGAATGTAAACCCACTTATGTTCACAAATGCCACACAATTACAACTCTGGCCTATTGACTTTATTTAGCCAACGTGATTCAAATTCCAGAAATTCTATGCTTACAGAGACATTCTACTCTGCACATACATTCAGAAAATAAATACAATATATAGATGTAGTAAACAAATTTGTAATGAGCGTTGCTTATCCCTGTCAACTGTGCTGATGAATAACACTGTTAAAATGGATCACATCGCCCACCAACTACGATCGCAGTCTTCCCATGTCCAAAAGCCACGTGCTTCTCCAATTACTTGCTCAAAACTAATTGTCAGATGTAATTTTCAGTCAGCAGTTTCTTCTTCCTTCCTCCTCCTTAATATATTCCTCTCGCACACGTTCCCCACAGCACCTGACTTGCTCAGCAATCTTTCCTCCCTTCCTTACACACTCATGCATTATGTCTCAGACCTAATCTCTCCTTACAGCTTTTGAGCAGAGCTCTTCCAGGCAGCTGACATTTAAATAAGCTCTGTATTGACTTTCTTCTGCTGTACCTCAAGTCCTCCTTGTTTTCCTTATGTTCATATTCCGATTCAGCTTCTGTGCAGCTCCTTCCGAGGGTAACGGAAGCGGAGCTCGACTGATAATCAATAAATACCTTTACCCTGCAATCCCTCAGACGTAAAGCCCAGAAGGAGATTCCTCTCTCTTTGCATGCACATTCACTATTTTGGATAAACTTAAAAAGGCAGAAAAAGGTTTTTCCCAAATCTGCGGCATGTTTCAGACAACACTAAGCCTGTGAACTTTCCTTTAACTCGCATTAAACCGATACAACTTTTAATTAAAAAAGTAATTTTGAAAAATTGCTTGTGCGGTGCGTAAGGTGATGTTCAGACAGCATCACTGATCCCTGGAGTTCTGCAGCCTTGAGTTTAATAAACTGAATTTTCAAAAGTAAACACAGCTTGCATCAGCACAAACCTTCTATTTTAGACTAATATTTTCCATCCATTTCTTTTTTAGCCAGAAGAGGAAGTTTTCAGAACGCCACACACTAAACACTGCACGGGTGTCACTGGACACTGGGAAGGGCGAGAATTTCCAGACCCCGGAGGGGCTTTGTCTACCTGCCAGCCAAGGAAGCCTTGCCTCTGATGGAGCGAGGGAGGCAGGCGAGACGCCCTCCCTCCCATCCAGGATGGCAACATGGACACCCAGCGCCAGCACGGCTGTAGGGACAAAAGGCCTCGAAAGCCCGGCTGCGGGAGCCGAGGCACAAAGTCACGGCCCCCCTGCTTCTTGCTGAAGAAAAGGCCAGGCACAAGGACGACCGTAAAATTTACACCTGAGCCTGTGCGTAATCCTACGCTCACACAGCGGCTCCAGCGCCTACAACTCTAATTGAGGATTTATTTCCCCTAATTCATTATTTCCTGTAGTAGGTAATCCAGCGGGGGGGAAGGGCAAAGGGGAGAACAAAAGCAAAATAAAAAATCAAACCGAAATATTTTGCCCTAGGCAGAAACAAGTAAAAAACACTCTCAGGTTTCCTTCTGTTTGTTTTTGTAACTGTTCACCTGTTCTTTTTGCAAGTTCTTTTAAATAAATCATTTGAATTATCTTTAATCTAAGAGTTCAAAAAGACACTCAATGACAGTAGGTGTCATTTCCCCCTTTTCCCTCCTCTTTCCCCATTATCAATTTATCACAAACAATTATCCCATTACCCCGCACACACATACAAACGAGGGCTGGGAAGTCAAGGTTCTTGGGTTCATTTCACAACTGCATTTCTAGCAGGTCATTAATTTCTCGGTGAGCTGGTTAGCTCCTCTATACAGCAGGGAGAGGTGGGTTGTGCAGCTTTACCCAGTGTTTATAAAACTTTGTGAATCAAGGCACCCTGTGCTGATCTGAAACACCAAGCATTTTGCTATTATACATAAATAAATATAAATATAAATATAGCATTTTATATTCTCGTATAGAATAGTCTAGTCTATAAATATAGAATTTACCATTTTCATCTCTCCTTCTTTGCATTTCGACTATTTTAAAACTTCTAATGTCGTTAGAAATGCCAGAAGGAGACAACTTTATGTGTTCATGCTTATTCCACCAGGAAACGGTAGGCCTGCATGTAATTTTTTTCCTTCTGTTGAAACCCAGTGTATTTCTAATTGTATTTCCTCAGTCAAACCTTCATAAGAAAGCAACTTTAAAGGTTTTGTTTCCAGCTGCAGTAATATAAACACTTAAAACATTCAGTACTACCTATGCTGACTGACGTATTTCACCTTCACGTCCCTTAACTCTAAGCACCATTGCCAATTATCCTGCAAAACGTAATTGGACAACACCTTATTTTATTAAATATACGTTTGGATTTGGTCTCAGTTCCGCAAAATATTTAAGCATGTGCCTAAACATTAAGCGTGCAAGTACTCCACCGAGTTTGGATTTTAGGCTATCTGGTAACACATACAACAAACTGCAGAAGATACAACACTCGCTCCTTATCTGAAGAGCTCCACTCCACAGATCAGCCTTTCAGACATGCGCCAGCTTCAGCTCTAACAAGCTCTTCACACTTTTTTAAGACTAATAGGCTCCACATATTCATCTCCAAAGAGTATAAATTCCCTTCCTCCCTTTCCCTTTTAAATATGTCAGGCAACATTACAAAAAAATAACATCTGTGCCACAGTTATGCAATAAGCAGCATGATAACCATTAAACCGCACTTTATGAAGAGCGGGCTGAATTAAAAAAAAAAAAAAAAAAAAAAGGCAGGAAAAAAAAAGTTCACCTTTAAACCTTGAGATCAGGGAGGTTTTCAGTACTACCTCTGTTCCTTGCTTATTTCTAAACTCCCTGTTCTGCTGCCCCTCTTCATTGACATTTCGTGGCTATTAATGGGAAGTCTGAATATACATGCTATGAACGGCATAAACAGACTGAATCTGGCTGGAAAGGGCTTAAACATGCAGTAAGACGATGAAGAATCCCAAAAGTGTTTTTAGTATGCGTATACATTTCATCAGAGTATACAAACAGCACTATATATTTTCTTGCAACAGTTAGCAAGCCTTCTCTTTTCATAAATATAGGTCAACAGAGCTAAACTCTGTTTTTGCCTCAACTCCCACTTTAAATGCATAAAGAATTAGATTTTTAGGGAGCAGAATGAAAGAAATGGTGTATTTCATGCTATTATATACCCAGCCAAGGATCCCAAAGGGTTTGTTTGGGCTTTAAAAACAAAACAAAAACCCTTGGCATTTGTCAGACTAAAACCATTTTTCTTTGGTCTTTGCACAACCATCCTTTCCAGATTTGAATAAATAACATCAAACAAATTCTTTTGACTTCCATTACCATGCAACGCACAGAAGTTATTCAAGGAGAGACAGAGCAGTGTGTGAAAGCATTTGATAGCAAAGGACTATGAGGAGCACCCTGCATAACCACCGTCAGATCTGGAAACGCTCATTCCAACCCCTCCGCTACCCCCTTGTTATTTAAGCAACCCATATATGTTGCCCCAGAAACAAATAATTCAAACAGCCACAGAGATCAAGTTGAGGAGCTACCACCACAAGGTATTCCTTTACCCACAAACACATTGGGGGTACTGAAGGTATTAAAATCACAAAAATACTGACTAAACAGTGAGCTACACATCAAGTTTTCACCTTGACTCTTCATTTACTGACACTTGCAAATTTAGGTGTGATTTAACACGGCCCCTTCAGCAAATGCCCAGGCCTAACCAAATAGCAGAATATAATATTGTGTATCCTTAAACCCCCTTTTGTTTCAACATCAGCCCCCAGAACGCAGGGTGAGAACTCAACAGATGATATTGTCAGCTGCAGATTTTATATTTTTTATGCTTATTACAGGTTGAAATGGGGAAAATAATCCCTATGCTTTCACATGAAGTTTAAGGCACCACACAATCATTAAGCATTTCTGATACGATGTTTGGACTCCACCATGCACAAACTTCTTGATCGCAACGCAGATGAAGACTTTTCCATACCACGCTGGGCAAAGAGCTTCAAAGCACAATTTAAGCAGCATTTTCTTTTTCTCCCCATCATTGACACTGAAATGTCACACTTACTATGTCGCTCCAGCATCACCACCTATCCATTCCTAGGGGCCATCTTCCTCCATTCCTACTCTTGGCTCTTCTCTTGGCGTTGAGAGGGTTGGGGTTGAACACCCCGAGGTGATGCTTGCACTTGGGTTTTTCCTCACAGTCTCAAGCCACTCGTGTTGCAGAACTTCCCCTCCAGACCACCAACAGACTACCTGCAGTAGCTGAAAAGTTAATCCAAGATGCTTCTGAATTCATCCTGAACTAACGTTTAGGAAGTCTTAAACTCATCCTAGTATTTGCAGTGAGGGAATCCAGCACACATGCCAGCAGACTGTGCACATAGAGGTAAAACGTGGTAAACAAGGGAGGAAAGGAGGATGTAGTTAATAGGGAAAAAACTGAGAGAGCGACTGGGATACCAGGATTTGCTTAACACATGAATCAGAATCAGTAACGCCATACACCAGTAACCATACAACAGCCAACGCATCAGTCACAAACTACGTTCAGCTCTGCATCATAACCAATACCCATCTTTCCTCCAAAACCAGAAATGCTTCACAAGGGCAAAATCAACACTACACCCTGTTGATCATTAAGCACCAGGTCTTAAACAACCCTCTAGAGAAGAAGGGGGAACTGTAAGTAGCTCTTAGCTTCACACTGTATACGGACATAAACTATAACCTGAAGGTAAACCCCGAAACATAGCTTTGCGTTGCCTAATACAGCGATAAACTCTGAGATTGAGTGATCAAGCCAATCAAAACATTCACCCTTTCAAACCAGAGACTTCTTGGAACTATAACGAACTGAGTAGGCTCCCATTCACGCTCAGAAAGGCTGGCATTTGTAACAGCTGAGAGGAGGACAAGCCCGGTTCAAACCCAGAAAGAAGCAGGCAAGGAATTAGCGCAAATTAAAGAAAGAAACAGGCACAATAAACAAAACTGTTTTTACTGCAGTACAAACTCTCCGTCAAACGATGAGCTAACCAGACAAACAAGACAATTAAGTAAGTGAAGGTTACTGGGTTAGGACAAATTATTTTTTCTGCGGGAGGTTTCAGCTGACGGGTTTCTCCGCATTTGCCATGCCTGGCTGGGTTAACACCACGTGGCTCCTCTGCTTCAGATAAACTCGTAGGCACCGTGGGCTAGTAATGGTCCTAAATTCCAGTATTATACATTAGCCATGCTGCTTGTATCATAATCTGCTGCATTTCTGCACAAGTTGGCAATGTCTGCTCGATGCACTTCAAAATTAATATATCACACACACAAAGAATCTAAGACAAGCCACTACATGGACAGGTGATTTTGATATAGTGGATTTCCTTAGATACAGACATAAACAAACCATGGGAAATTATTGCGTGTTGCTCCCTACAGAGCCAGCGGTGTCAAGAAGATAGGGGTTTGCTTGTTTGCTTTAATATGAGCTGAAAAATTGTGGTCAGCAGCAGACTCTCCCTTCTGATCTTCCCGAAAATTCTACCCATCCTTCCCCATTAAAGGCATAGCTATCAATCAAGTAAATCTGTTCACATAATGTAAGCAAAACATTTACGGGGGAAAAAAATAAAAAACCACACCACAGCTTTTTGTAGCTAAAATAATCCCACTTCCCAACAGTTTTCCTCACACGAATGAGAACAGTGACCACCCTGAAAAAAGGCAATTTTCATTTCTACCCTCGAGGTTCAGAGAGGGCCAAGAGTACCAACTGCTCCATTCCCTGAAGCAGTATGAAATAAGACCAAGCATCCACCTGTATTGCCACCACAATACCAGCATGGACCTTGAATTCATATTCAGAGTATTAAAACATGACCTTGCCGGCTACAGGGGAAAAAGTGCTGCTAGCCGGCCAAACAGACACCAAATTCACTTTGTACTTGTTAAACTCCCACCCACAAGCCTTGTTTCCGTGAAGCAGTTAAGTATTTCTCTGAAGTTACTCAACAACTGTGAAGGTCAAGTATTGTCCTAACTGGCCGGTTGCAAACAAACGCACCTTTCATGTCGGCATGTGCTTCAGCCTGCTACCAGCCACAGAGTAAAACCCTAATCAGACAAGAATGACAGCAAATTGGCAGCAAAGGGTACACACCTGGTCTACAGAGTACAGTCGATGCTTGCAGAGGATCTAGCTGACCCAGCTAGAGACCTGAAAATTGGGGCCAACGCAATGGATGGGAAAGAACTATTTTTTTTGATGTACAAAACTTATAGTTTCAGCTAAAATACTAAAAATTAAAAAAAGAGCTTCAGTGGCACTTCTGAAGAATAAAAAAAAAGGCTTTGGAAGCTTTAGATTTGAAGCTTCACAAGCTTCTTATGAAAAATGCAAGCTTTGAAAAACTTCTGAAGATTTAATATTCTTACTTTGGGCTCTTCTACTGCCAACGGACTACGGGTGCTGTAACTAATAAAAAATAATTAATGCCAATAAACAGGCCCTTCATAAGGCTTCAGCTTCTCTTCTCCATCAAAGACTCAAGTCATTCATTGGGGCGTTGTACAGGAAACAAAATCCATCCACAAAGCCTCTCGTTTCTGCATTTGGTTCTCCTGCACTATAACTCATAATCGAAAACCTTCCAAGTGTGAGGAAAGGAATTTGATTTTTTTTAAGTACGCAGCTCCAAAGGCAACTCCCAAGCATGGCAGAGACCTTATCCAGAACGGGACTGAGAAAGAGCTGGGAGTTTGTGTGCTAGCCCTCCAAAAAGCCCAGGTCTCACGTAGGCAATGAAACCACCAGGCAGTTTCTCAGGAGTGCTCCACACCGAGCGGTACCCTACCATCCACCATGCCACGTCCCGGCACTCCCGAAAGTCTAGCCACGTCCTGCAAGATTCACAAGAGCTGATCTTTCTGATAACCTCCATCTGGAAGTTTGAACACCCTCAAAAATGCAAGAGTCTCATAGCATCAACCACCTTCTGAGCAGTTTCGGCACGCCAGGAAAAGCACTGTGACAAAGCTTGAGTTTTAGTACGTGAGAAGCTCCCTACCCAGAGGCAGACGGGAAGCAGAAATTGCCTCAACTATTTTGCTTTATTTTAGAAAACCTGACATTCTCCTCCCTAACTGACTCAGCAGAGAAGTGCATAACAGCTTCAGACAACAGCAGTGTGAACACCACAAAGCGGTAAGGATGACCTTCACAACATGAACCGGCAACCCGTGCATGAGGAGCCATTCTGCATAACAGAAGCTCTAGGTAAGCGAGGTGAGAAAGCTGATAAATTGGCAAAAAACCTAACCAGTGTCTAGGCCAAGCGTACAACACTGCCATTCCTGCCGGTTTCAATGACACGCTGAAGACTGGCATTGTGACGCCGTGCAAGGTGACATCCAGGAGTCTGACCTCAAGCTCTCCTGGGCTCTTAGGACAGAGACGCTCTTGGTCTCATGCCTAGGGATAACAACAGCTATTTGCAGAGACAATGATCACAGTAACGATAACTATTAAGAAAGATGTTAAAACTGATTTAGTAAATGAATCAACCAGGGTCCAAGCAGAAGCAATGCCAGCCCTTTTGGTCCAGCATACTATGGTCCTACCCTCCCAAGGGGCAACGGCAGTAAATCTAGACAAGAAGATCGATCAGAAACTTCTAGTGACACATCCACCCATATTCTGAAGATATGGCACAAAAAAACCCCAAAACAAAACAAAAAAAAAGAAATACAGGATTGGTTAAAGGAAACAATTAGCCAACAGAATTTTCTATCATGGGAGACTATCGAGACAAGAGCTTGGATAAATTAAGCAAATCAGGCATCTTATAGCAAGAAGCATTTCCAGAGCTTTGTTAAAACCAAAGACGACTGCAAATATGAGCTCACATTGCTGGGCATAAATCACCTTCTGCATACTTCAGGGTCAAAAGAAAACTTTGCGCAGGGACAACGCCCTCCATTGCTGCCCGCTCCCAGCTCTCCCTGCAGCGTCCTCCAACGCAGCCAGCGTGGACCTCTCCCGCGACCGGAGGGCACTGGGTTACGGCCCGGCGTCACTCGCAGAGCTGACGTAGCAGCGCAGATACAGACCCAGCTCATACATACCACGTTTGGAGACTGCATAATCATCCGGCTCAGCCCGTGCGAAAGCAATATGAGAACACCTTCTGTACACAAGAAATTCTTGAGATTTAAAGTTTTAACACAAGCTAACAAACGCCAGAGATGAAAGAAATCCTGGGATGAAAGATCTCCATGACACCTGCTTTGAATAAAAAGACATTGCTACAAAAATATCAGAGACCTGCTGGTCTAGAGCCTTTGCTACATGTCGTTCCCCAGACATCAATTTGCAATAGAGGCACACAAAAGCAGTATTACACAGATTACATGCTACTCCCCTGAACTGCAAACAAAATCCACCCAGCACTACCACCTCGCCGTCCAAAGCACTACTGAACTAAAGCCACCTTCTCTTGCTGTTCATAAGATGACTTTGCTAAGGATAAGGCACGCAGCCGGGTTCAACACTGATTTGCAGAACTGACAGCTCCTCCCGCAAACTTCACTCCGGCTCAGCTTTACCAAATACCCCCAATTTTTCCTCATGTCCACAGGCAGGGAACCAACGGTACCAACACTTTGGCACTGGGAGCGGGACAGCTTATCCTCAGTTTGTGCATCCTTCAGGCAAAACCCACACCCGATGCCTGGATGCTTAAACCGGTTAATCATCTCCAGCGTTTATAATTTCACCGCTTTCTACACAACAACTTAACACGTGGTAATTATTTAACATTTTGTTCTAGCGGCACCCAGGAGCCATAAAATCAAAGGGCTGAGATCCCACCAAGCCTCTCGCACCACACAGAGGTAACAAATCGGGCAGGTCCTGACGCTAGAACAGCCCGTTCCCCTGGATGGGTGACACCATGGGTGCGTATGACCAGCTCGAAGGAAGGAGGGAAGAGCAAGGTACCAACAAAACGTGGTTTGCTCGGTTTTATGCCACATGGCTCATTTACTCACTGCTGGCAGCTTCCACAAAATCAGGCTCGTCAAGCACCTGACTGTATACATAGGTAATGATTATAAAGCCAACTCAAGCGGGGCTAAAAGTACACAAAGATCTAGCACAAAAATAAAAAAATGCAATCCTTTCCCAGGTGAAAATACAGGACTTTGAACGTAACAGGTAGATTATATAAAAATTATTTTGCTCCCAATTCTCAAAATATTTTTTTTAAATTCCCTCACAGACCTAAAATTGTCATTACTGAGAAGCAATAGCAATTTTGCTGTGTTTAACATTCAGATTACCCACCTCTCTCAGGGCCAAACGCAAACCCAACTACGGCAGCATCTGCACAGCCCCCAGGCGAGGACTAGGGCAAGGTCTGGAGTATCCATGGCTCTCCTCCCTGGATTCTGCCCACGGAAAAGATTATTTCCTAATGTTGCTTTTTGTTTGCGACAGGGCATAAACTTTAAGGGGATGGTTCGCTGTTGTGCTTGGAGAAATCAGCATGGTTGCTTTGTTAGTACTCTGTCTACAATGGAAAAGTGCTGCCGCACCTTGTATCGATGGCCGCGTCCTACACCCGAGATGACAACCTGAGTCGGACCCCTTTGCTCGGGAGCGCTTTCTCCCCAAGCCTCGCCTGTGTCCTTCATGTCCTGCAAGCACATTTAAGTCTTTTCATATGTTTCTTTCCAAAGACAGGAAAAAGATAACGCACGTGATCGATCACAAAAACATCCACAAGGCATCGCCATCTCACAAGAGGAGGACACCGTCAAAGCACTGCCCCACACAGACATACTCCCTGCCCCTGTACCAGCTACGGAAGTTAAAACCCGCTGGCCACAATCTTTTCCTTTATTTTTTTTTTTTTTTAATCCGAAAGAGACTCCTCATCATTCAGAAATCAACGTTTAAGTAGGCTGCCGGAGCCTCGCCTCCAAAAGGCAACAACAAACACAAAAAAGGAAAAACAAAACCATGAAAATGCCCCCCTCCCCACCCCCCAAAGCAAAGCCCCGGGTGAGGTGCAGAGAGGGAAAGGGGGACGAGGTGCATGGGGAAGCCGGCCGGTTGCTCCCCTTTTCTGCCTCCCTTTTATTTCTGCTGAGTGTAGTAACACTTGAACTGGGTCTCTTTATTTGCAGCCGGATACGCGCTTTCAAAGATACTGTACTACTGTGTAGGCCAAGCAGGGACTCTCTTTCTTCCCTTAGTTAGGGCTTTTGGGAAAATAATTATTCACCAGAACTGCCATCACGAACAGAGAAAGCTAAATCAATGTAGCTTTGTATGGGCCATTGCCACTGCAAAGCAAATACTCCATCAAGACATGGATCAGTGAGAATTTTATCATTAGGAATCCTTACGCACATCTTTGTGTATTTTTAATATCCATCTTATTACTTGGCGTGCCCCCTCCCTCCCCATGCTCCTGCACCTCACCCTCCCCGCGGATTTGTCGTGTGTCGCTGGCAGCTACAGGGCTTGGCTGTAAGATTCACATGCTCAGTAGAAAAACCTTAAATACACAGCCAGGTTTATTCCCTTTTAAAAAAAAAAAAAAAAAAAGGCATTGGTGCATAGCAGATTTATTCACTGAACAGGTTGATTTATTTAACAGACTTGACATACATCAAAACCTACTATGGGCTTACATAATTGTTATCCATTTAGCAGGTCTGCTTCTTTTGTCAAGTATTTGTTTTTAAAGAGTGATTCAGTAACGACTGCTGCCTTATGCACAGTTCACATACCTTAACCAATGTAGTCTTGCACGGGGTATTAGCTGAAGTGACTCTAAATTGCATCCTACCTGCTTGAGCACTGCCCTTATTTTTTTAGTTTCTGTATTCTTCCCTTACCTGAACTAAAAAAAAAACAACCACCCAAACCCAACAAGCGTGAGCATGTGTACAGGCACACGCACCATTCACTTTCCAGCAGACTCTTTGCTGTGGGCACAGTGGTTACCGCATTACCACGCTGCTCCAGCGATAACAGCAGGTACCTCAACACCGAGAACGCACATCTGAATACCAGGATGTTGGTGGTTACATGGAGGTTTTGGGCGAAGCCGGCCGGAGGGGCTGGTGCGGGGCAGCAGGGGCGAGCGAACCCCCGAGCAGAAGCCGGGGAAAACCTCAGGGAAGATTTAAGAACCACAGAGCCGTTTTGTTTTCACGCAAGAGGCTCATTCAGGCCCTGGCTCGCACAGGCGCACCGCTCCCCTTGGGCCGCACGCATCCACCCACGACACCCGTCCACGAATTCCCCAAATACGCACCCATCCTGCGCTTGTTCCAAGCGGGAGGCGAAAGGCTGGAGAGCATCACCGAGAGAAAACGCGTAGCCTTTGCTTTCATTGCCGGTCCCGTTACAGCTTGTTTGGGTTAATATATCATAAACCGTATCGCTGGCGAGCGGCACAGTTCATTTCGGAGACGAGGATTTCATTATCTCCCCCCCCGCCCCGTTTCAGCATCATCCACGCACACGCACGGGTCACATCTTACACTTAGTAAGCAAAACACATCACCGCTGCCACCGCTGCACGGACGCGCGAGCGGTTCAGAAATTAAAGAGACCAGAATAAAAACCGCACGAACCCAATTCTCCACCGCTCGCTAGACAGATGGTTAATTATATTCACAGCCGCATTTTTCGCTGGGATAGAGTTTCAGACAATGAGGCAGTTTTATTTGATTAGCCAGTTTTCTAGTTTAATGCACGGAATGACAGTTACTTCCAGGGTTGGGGCTTTTTTTTAAAAAAAATTTAAAATCCCATTCCCCCCCCCCCCCTTTTTTTTTTGTTGTTCTGGCCGAGGCTGAAGTAAGTGCAGCCCCCCCGGCCGCCGCCGCTGTCAATAAACCCCGCCGCGGCGTGAGGGGAGGCGCAGGAGGCACGGACGGGCGGCAGCGGCGCCGGCCCGGGGGACGCGCTCCCCCCGGGGCCCTGTGGGGCGGCGCCCCCGCCCAGCGCGGCACCTGCCCGGGGGACGCGGCGCCCGGCGGGGGGAGGCGCCAACTTGCCCGGCGCAGGCCGCCCCCCGCCGCACACACCGCACAAACACCGCGGCCGCCCCGCTCCTGCCGCCGCCGCCGCGCAACTTCCCCGCAGGCCTCCGCGCCCCGCACCGCCGCGCAGGCCGGCACTGCCATCAGCATCCCCCCCCGCCCCGGCCTCCTCCTCCTCCTCCTCCTCCTCCTCCTCCCCCGCTCCCCTCACGCCGCCTTCCCTGCGGCTCCCGCGGTGTGTGTGGAGGCGGCGGGGGGGGGGGGAAGAGCGGGGGGGGGGGGGAAGCGCCGCCGCGGCGGGACTCACCTCAGCGCCGGGCCCGCGAGGGAGGCGGCCGCGCGGGGCCGGCGGGTCCCCCCGCCCGCCCGGCGGTGTCGGCGGCGGCGGCGGCTGCGGCGCTCAGCGCTGCTCCATGCGCCCGGGGCCCCGGCGCGCGCAGGTGGACGCGCCCGCCCCCCCCCCCGCCCCGCGCGCGCCGGCCCCCGCCCCTCCCCCCGCGCGCCGGCCCCCGCCCCTCCCCCGCCGCCGCCGCCGCCGCCGCCGCAGCCGCAGGGCCCTCGGCGGAGCCAGCGCTCCCGGCCCTCAGCGCCCCGCCGCCCGGCGGCTCACGGCCGGGCCCCCCGCGGCGCGCAGCCAGCCCGCGCCGGCCCCGCGCTCCCCGCTGAGGGAGGGAGGGGGGGGGGGCGGCTCCCGCCTCGCCCCTCCGCCGCCTCCTCCTCCTCCGCCGCGGCCGCTCCCTCCTCGCCGCCGCCGCTTCCCCCACCCCGGCCGCCTGTGCCCATTCAGGAGGTGCCGGGCAGCGCCGCCGCCGCCGCCGCTGCCATTGTTCCCTCAGCCGCGGAACCGGCGCCCGTTCCCCCCTCGCCCCCCCCCGCCCCCCGCCCCGCCGCTCGCGGGAGCGCGCGCCGCGCCGCCACCGGGCATAAAGGGCGCGTGGCCGCGGCCCCGCACAGGCGGGCCCGGACCCCGGCGGGGCGGGGCGGCCTGGCCTGGCCTCACCTCACGTCGCCCGCCTCGCCTCACCTGCCGCCCGGGCTCGGGGCAGGTGCCGCCGCGGGCACGGCTGGGCGCCGCCCGCCGCCGGGGTGGTGGCGCGTCCTCCGGCCGGGGGGTGCAGGCGGCCGCCGGGGCCGCCCGCCCCGGCCGAGAGGGGCAGCATCCCCCGGGGCGGGGGGGGGGGACAGCGCACCGGCGGTGCCGTTATCGCGGCACTTGCGGGCGAGGGTGGGGAGGGAAGATGGGCGCCGGGAGGAAGGCAAGGCAAGCGGTGTGCCGGCCGAGCTTCGCCCGCACCCGCTCGGCGGCCGGGAAGGGAAGGGAAGGCAAGGCAAGGCCGGGCCGGGCCGTACCGGCGGGTGGGTTCCAATGGAGGCGGCGGGCAGGGGCCGGGCGGTGCTGTCGGGGTGTCAGGGCTCCCTCCCTGGGTGCCCCCCCGGGGATTGCTCATTGAGAGCCCAGAAGCGAAACTCGCTCCCCAGCGCAGTCTGTCCCTCCGGTTTAATTCTCCAAAGCGCGGTAGATGCCAGAAGTGAATAGGGGAAAGGGATGGGAAAGGAGGTCAGGGGTTGCAACAGCTCTCCTGATTTATTTTCATTATCACATTATTAATGCATAACAGCTTCTAAAACTATGCTGTGCGTGCAGATGTTCGTTAAAAGGAAGAGGCTGCCTCCTCTCAAGATTGCTTAGGACCTGCTGAGGTGCCAGGTACCTGAGGGGGAAGGCAGGGATGCACCAGACGCTGCCTTTTGCGGAACAGGAGAGTGAGAACGACAGGCAAGGCAGGAACCTACATCTACAGAGCCCGCGAGCTTATAAAATACATCCATTCTCGCAGGACCCCCGCAATAGCTTTTAGCATTGCAGCCCTATTTCTCCATGACATCTGCAGCGCTGCTGGCCTTGCACCCGCACCACGTCCAGAGTTATTGCGCTGGGGACTGGAGGAAAGTTTTGTTATTATATCTCCCGAATCAACAGAACTGTTTAGCAAATAGAAAGCAAACCAGACACGAGTATTTTAACTGCAATTGAAGACAAGCAAGATGAGTGTTTTGGTTTAATTAAATTCACTGTGATACTTAACAGAGGTTCCTATTCTTAAGTTACCGCTTGAGCGTACGCAAAATTCTGCTGCCTTTTCATCCTGGACAATGCATACAGTCTAAAAAGTTGATGAGGTAATACTGCGACCAGAATTTTAAAATATCAAGCACTTTAGCCCTTGTTCTCACGGTGTCAGAGAGCCCCATGTGTACATGCGGTAACAAAACAGGAATAGCATATAACAACATATGTAACGCTCTCTGAATTCGGAACGCTTTACACATCAACTTCCAGTACTGCAAAATAAGCAACTAATCTCATTTGTTCTTCATTAACAGGAGCCTTCGTAACGTAGCCAGGGTATGCTATACATCACACGCAAATAAATGATTCATTCCCACTGCAGCAGGGCACGTACTTGCAGCGTTACGCCCTGCTGTAGAAAGAGCGGCGAGCAGTAAGCGATTTGACTAAGGCCACAGACCGAGTCACTGGCGTAGCGGCAGCACCTCCCAGTCCCATCCTCAGTTACGGTTTTCCTCCAGCATCACCACGCTGCCGTGGAACGTGCACAGTTCCGTCCCTGTAGCACTGTCACTGACAGGGCGCTGCAGTGCTCAGTAAAATCAACATACTTTTGGATGGTGTTCATTAACTGCTTTCAAAATTTCATGAACTTGGGGGAGGTTTTGCCCTCGGTCACTCCGCCACCAGCACGCTCACGTACAGGCTCTTACCTTCAAAAGTGCCGCCAAAGGCACGCCAGCAGATCTGGCAGCCGCTCTGCGAAGGCACCCCGCAGCGAGCGGGAGGTGTGTGACTAGAAGCGCCGACACCAAGTTTCTCCGATCTACCCAACTCCTCCTGATGCCTTTGGAAAGGAGACGGCAGCGGTGCGGTGTGCGGGGAGGCTGGCAACCACCGCAACCAGCAGAATATAGTCACGTAGATAAGATTAGACGTAAACGCGGGGAGAGCCGTCGTGGAGGTGAAGAGACACATTCCATTAAATAAGCATTGCACCTGGATCCAGTTTAGAAGACGACAACCCAAGTATTTTTATAAATGCTGTCTTGTAGAGAGAACACAAACATAAGGCTCCAAGATTATCCTTGTAGCTGTGGTACAATATAATGCCTTTACTTTCACTTAGCCACACGCTACTCGTTTAAGGTACTTCAATTACAGAACTACCACAATACTAATCGATCAGCGGCATAAAATTCTGCACAGCGTCTTGGGCAATCTTAAAAATTAACAGTCTGTGCACTGTGATCTTTTTATGTACTGCCACAAACAGATGTAAAAAGTGCACTGACATGATGGAAGTGCACTACCCACCTTGGCTGGGTATTAATTTTCCAGACTGTCAAATAAAGAGACTCACAGGTGCGAGAACAAGGTGCTACAAAAGCTCCTTTTGGCAGGAAGAGATCAACAAAACCCCGAGCGAGGAGCGATTGCAATGCCAGCCAGCGCCTCGCTCTGCCCTGCCGCACACCCTCGCTGCTCTCCTGACCTCCCCAATACAGCGCGGCTGCAACGTGCATCGTAATCATTCACTACAACCTGTAAGATGGAGCAGATCAGACATTTACATCTGTCCCATCCTCCCAGCTGTCTTCACACAAAAATCCGTGTGCCCAGACACATATATATGCCGGGAGCCTACGCTTGCTTGTCCGTCTAGGAAGCAGGAGTCGCAGCCTGAAATAGCAGAACCTGGATTATGGCAACAGGCCGATGCCACGGCGGTTTCCAGTTCTCCAAGCGCCTATTTCCTGATCATTCCTTCTTTTCCTGATGCCGCCTTTTCCCAATGCGCGAGAGCCTCGCTAAGGCATACCCAGTAAGGGTTAAATCCTTCATTTGGCATGGCCTGGATTCATTCCTGCCATACACAGCCCCTCTGCTAAACAGTACCCGAGAGAAAGGCAGAGGTTCACAGGAGGATTGTGGATCGCCCTGTGGCACTAGTACAACACAAATGTGATTTTCAAAGATCTCAAATCCCACGCTCTTGGGTAAGCCTAGAAAAGCACGGTTCAAGCAGAAAGCTGCCCAGATGTTAGGAACCTTAAAAAACCAGAGCGAAAGGCAGCAGGGTAACAGGAGACATCACCCCCCTATCCCACCCTACCACACCGAGCTGGGGAGGATTTCTTCGCCCACTCTGTCAGACTTCCAGGACCAACTTCTGAACAGGAGGGGTGTAATGTGGACCACCGGCAGGACAGGAGGCATTCCATGCAGCAGGGCACGACTTTGATTCAGGCGGGTGAGGGACTCACCCTATCTCCTCCTCCCTTCCTTCCTAGGTCCTGATGTGCAGTTCAAAACTGACTGTGTGCTGTGGGAAATAATGCTGAGCCTGCAAACAGCGATTCATTCCTACTGAGGCTGAAGCAACTCCTGAAGAAGAAACAAAGCTGGAATCATCAGCTGCCACATACTGAATTTCTCCTTTCCTGTCTGTCACGCCTGGCAAGCCTTAGAGCTTTGTCAAAAAACCCTGGAAGCCCTACCCAAAACAGTTTTTCCATGTGAACCCCACTGCTTGCAGAAAGACTCCCTCAACAGCCCTGTCCTTTGCATCCCCCTTCCAGTGTGCTGCCTAAGAGGAGCTGGAGAAGCAGCGCTGCTATTTAGTCCATACCTTCTCTTTGCCCTGACGGGTGATGTTTCAGAAACACTCAGTAGAAACTCAAGGCTGTTGCTCACCTCCCTGGGCAAGAGAAATTTCCAATGTGCCTGACAGAGCTCTAGAAGGAAGGAAGGTGAGGAGGGTCCCAGATTAGTCATCCAGGCTTCTCTGTTCCTTGATATGCTCCTTGCTCCACTGCTCAACCCCCCGCACCCCAAAAAAACCCAACCCTCCCTTGCAACTCCTTCACGAGGTGAAAAAACCTCCTTATTCAAGTCAGAAAGTTCCAGGAGGCGGACAGCCTCTGAGGCTCCCATGGCCCATACAGCATTAAAACTGTGCTGCTAATAGGCTCTGATCCCCCAAATTAGTCCATATCTAATTTCTCCGTGTCCCCCCCACCTTCCTCCCAACATTGCAACTTCAAATTGTCAATCTTTGTTTAAATTGTGCATTTCTCTTACCGCATTTCCACGGCCAAACACCTCATTATTGGTGGCTTCTGAACAGGAGGAAATAAAAGCTTACATTTGTGCCTTGGCCAAGACGAATGCTCTGCGGACAGAAGGCTCTGTGTTCTCTCATTTCCTTGGCAGGACTAACAACCTTGGCCACTTTAGGGGAGGCTACTGTATTAGCAGGGGGGAAAAAAAAAAGAAAAAAGAAAAAAAAGAAACAAAAAACCCAACCATCAATGACAAAAAAAGCTCAAGAATGGTGCGGTGTATTCGCAGTGAGCCAGAACCGAACTTGGAGATGGCAGAAGGGTCAGGATATGTCAAAGTAGAAAGCTGAGACGAAGGAAAGAGGGACGGATCTGGCGAACGGCAGCTTCCGAGCCAGCCCGACCAACTGCAGCAGCAGAGCTGTTGAGCCCTTCGGCCCTTGACAGCCCCCAAGCTGAAGCTCCCAGTGCCGTATCACCGTCAGGGTCCCCGAGCCCCTTCCGCACTCCTACCTCCTTTAGCCCATTGAGGGGACACGGGCAGGCGGATGAGTATGACACAGATGGTGTTGGTAACGAAATAGATGGGAGATGGTGTCGACTCCCTGCGTTGAAGGCTCCTGCATTTCTGCACAGAATTTAGGCACGTGCGCGGTGAGCCCCACGCAGCCTGTGCACACCTGATTTACTGCTCAGGCATTGATCCTTGGTCCAGCACACGCCTGGGAAAACCAGACCCGCTGTGGATTCATTATAGATTTGATCTGCTCACGGGCAGTGGCCCAGCTGAGGTTGGACGCCTCTGCCACGTGCGCTAGACTACTGGAACTGCGGAGATGCAGTAGATGTTTCTGGATATCCCATGGCCCAAACCTAGTTGCTGCTTTGGCCAAGCTGGCTGGCACCTAAAACTCCTGGATGAAGCTGGCAGAGTCAACAGAGCTGGCGAGGACTCTTTGTTAACAGGTGGAAACTCAAATTGTGTTTAGCATTGCCATCCTTCATGTTGTGCTCTTGTCTCTGGTTGGGGCGGGCTGCACGAAAACAGAAGGAAGTTAAGTCCTGTTTGTTGCTGATGGAGTTGTTACTTGTAGCGTTCCAATAAATGAGTTCATTTCCTTAGGAAACATTCAGCTCCTTGTGCCTGGAGGCACCTTATGCTTTATGCTCCTGCTTCAAGTAGAGAGGATGCTCCAGGAGCGAACGGAGGTTACCGAGAGCAGAGCTGATGAAAACGGTTGGTTTTAATGCAGACAGGGCAGCGATGTAACGTGGCCACATAGGGCTTGCCATCCCAATAGCTGCTTGGCCCATCTTCAGAAATAAGTCCAACCTTAGGGAAATACGTAAAAGTAAACTCACCTTGCCAGCAAAGTGTTCTCTACAATGAATGTTCATGAAAATGCTCGCTTCCTTTGAACCTAAGCATCCTTAAACGATTCTCCTCAAGCACTGGAAGCTCGGTCAGGTGTACGAGTTTGCTTGCAATTCACCTCTCATCAGCCTACGGAATCACTAAAGTTTAGCTCTCACCTCTTTTAGGCCCCATCTAGTTACGCAACTTAACTACAGTGAGGACAAGAGTTTTGCTGAACATGCAACAGCCTCCTCATCATATTTTCATGTGGGGAGACAGAAGGAAAAGGCTATTTTGTGTAAAGTTCAAGCATTTCTACGGGGCTTGACAGATGTGGAAAAGGCAGAGCCCCCTCCGGTGTATCTGAAGGCAAATCCCTTTTTCTCGTGTGTCTTGGATGTGCCCACATCTACCTGAACAGAAAGGTATAAATCTTGGAGTTTTTCCTACCCATTTTGCTTCAGGACTGTAGTTCATTAACCACAAGAAACGCAGTTTCATTAATGTGCATTAACCAATGACTTTCCTATTACCACTGCTGTCTCCATCAAAGAATCGTTTATGGAAAACAAGGGCAGAGGGAACAACATGCTTTGGCAGCTTTAAGATTATACGCCCAAAGCTTTTTACCCTCTGCCTTATATTTTTACGTTAAAGTATCATGAGATATTACCATATTTTTCATTATTATTTGTGGTACTAAATACTGCGGCACACAGTGCCAGATGGCTAATATTCAGAATAAAAATAATGCAAGGCCAATCTTAGAAAGACTCAATGCGAATGTAACAGCACGTATTCATCCTACTTTCCTAATGCACATAGTTAAAATATTAGCAGACTTAAAAATCTGGTTTCCCAATTTAGAAGAACAGCATATTATAGAATTATATGCATGCATATATACATATATTTAAATACGTACGTATAAAAAT